>NW_027628689.1:0-17701 GCF_034508935.2 Berghia stephanieae | reverse complement strand
CCCCAACTCCATCACTTCATCCCCATGGTGGCAAGCTAACGTTAACCTTAATACAAAACTTACAAAATTTCCTTCCATGCGTTAAGAGTTGCAGTGGTGTTTTTTCTTTCCTTCCAGAAACATTTTCACTTTGCATTTATTCTCAATATCACGATAGAATGGCTTTACACATGTCAAAGTTGGTTCTACAGCTCTAGATGAAATGAATAAATGAAAAATAAATATTAACAAATGTACACATTTATTTTGAGCACTTTTCCAGTTTCTCCTAAACCGTTAATAGTCCACAAAGTCTTTCCCTGTTTATAACATCTTTATCCAAAAAAATGGATGTAATTAAAGGTGAACCTTTGAATACATTAATGTTTTACATTTTGTTTACCATTACTTTTTACTCAATGTTCCTCAATATAGTTGCCATGTCTACCTCCAAGCAAATTCAACATATTTTTGAGCTCTTTCCGTGTATTTTATTTATTCTCAATATCACGATAGAATGGCTTTACACATGTCAAAGTTGGTTCTACAGCTCTAGATGAATGAATAAATGAAAAATAAATATTAACAAATGTACACATTTATTTTGAGCACTTTTCCAGTTTCTTCCTAAACCGTTAATAGTCCACAAAGTCTTTCCCTGTTTAATAACATCTTTATCCAAAAAAAATGAGATGTAATTTAAAGGTGAACCTTTGAATACATTAATGTTTTACATTTTGTTTACCATTACTTTTTACTCAATGTTCCTCAATATAGTTGCCATGTCTACCTCCAAGCAAATTCAACATATTTTTGAGCTCTTTCCGTGTATTTTATCGCTTTTGTGGTGTTTATGGATTCTACTTCAGCTCTTTTATTTCATTGTAAGCGTGCCAAAATCTGGTATGGGCGCTAAATAAACAATGTCTCTGCTGTGTCCCGATAAGAAAAAGTCATATGGAAAAATGTCCGGTGACCCCAGCGGACAGGAAATCGAGTCCATCTCATCCAATCCATCTGTTAGGAAATGTATCGTTTAGAAATTCGCGAACGGCCTGTATCCAAGGCTGAGGAATAACGTCTTACTGGCAAAAAGTATCAAAGGCTGAAATTCAATAAGATGGGATGCAGCATACTATTATATTTGCAGCAATCGTATTCACAGTAAAGAGAAGTGGACCTGTAACTCTTTTGTGCATCTGCCCACAGCAAACATTCACCTGGTGTCTCAGCTAATTTAGGATAAAATCGATTCATGCACTGTAACGGTCTGCCAAACTGGGCTATGAAACATTGTCGAGCTACTTGTGACGATTACACAAAGAGAATTTCGTCCCACTCTTGTTTTTTAAGTTCTCGTTCATTTTGCTAACTTTGGTAATGTAAGGAAGGCCGGTGACCAAAGGGCATAAATGTATGACTTTTCTTTATAAGATGTTGAAAGCCAGATGCTAATATTTATAATGGCTTTAGAATAATACGTATTTGAAATCGGGATAAGACGTTGGTTATTTGGTGAGATGCCACCTTGTATAACTTGGGCCAGTTCAATAATAAGGATTTTAAGCATGTTTGAATAGTTGAAATATCTTAAGCCTCTTGATTCCTTGTGAAACATAGGGTCGCAACAACACTCTTCCATTTGACTTGGTTTTTGGATGTCTTCCTTATTTGGGCCCAGGTTTGTCCGGCTGCCTTTATCTCAGTCTCAATGCTTCGTCGCCATGTCTGTTGAGATCGACCAACCCTCCTCTTTCCTTGCTGGTTGCAGTCCAAAGCCTGTCTGATGATATTGCTTGGAGGCTTTCTGATGGTATGGTCAATTCAACCCCATTACCTTTTTCTTTATTTCAGTTTCAATATGTGATTGGTTCAGTTTTTGGTGTAGTTCTTCTTTGGTGATGATGGCTGTCCACCTGATGTTAAGGATGTTTCTAGGTCACATAATCTGAACACAAACCATGGGTAGACTGGACTCATAAGCCATGGAAAGCAACTAATATTATAAGAAGGAAAGCTCTTAAAATAAATCTGGTCCTCCAGGCTAGTGGCTTGGATTGGGTCAACAAATCGATACAATTTTTAAAAAATACGAAGTTACAGAAACACAATGCCATCTAAAAACGGCACGGTCAACTTGAATTAGCTATTCAATGTTTTATAAAATCACATTTTTCCAGTTGACATCATAATTAGGCTTAGGCATTCCATGATACTTTATTGATAAATCTTTAATTAGAATCATTCATGTCCAAGAGAGAAAATTGGGGGTTAGGATTATGGCTGAGAAATGCGAAGTGAAAATTTGAAGGCGGAACCATCCTTGTTTTATTGCAGTGTCAAATCAAATACTTGTGTGGTTTGGTGGCTTAGTGGTACACGAAAGTCAAGCAATGTTAAGCGTAATCAGTGGCAGGATAGGTACCAGTGATCGTGGAAAATTCTAGTCCCGACGTGATGTCTTTGGGTAAGGCACTTAACACACATCACCTCACTCGAATGAGTACCTGACTCCAGGCATTAACTGATATTGTAAAAGAGTTTGTACAAAAAGGACGCCTGACAGGCGACATTATTGTATAAAATAAAAATGAGGTTCCATATGACCTACGGAAGAAATAAATAAAACATTGTGAAGTGCATTGGCATGGCTAATCCGTGACTATTAATCCATTAATCAGTGTGATGCTACATACTTGCATTGTTTCACGGTCGCATTAAATCCAACATGCAACTTTTCAACACCACACGTCTCATTCGCTCTGATAACGAAATCACAACCTGTGAAAATAATTGAGGTTTAAACATGTAATGAGCAAGATTACAAAGGATATTAATGATAATAGTAATTGTAAATTGCATTTTGCCGATTTGTGTGATCAGTCAATCAGTCAATGAATGTTGTTTAGATAGTTCTGATAAATTGTATCTATGCATGAAAGTTACACAGAGCATTTAAAGGTTTTTAGAACCTATTAGCTTTTAAACGATACGATACGATACGATCCGAATAATAATAATAATAATAATAATAATAATAATAATAATAATAATAATAATAATAATAATAATAATAATAATAATAATGATAATAATAATAATAATAATAATAATAATAATAATAATAATTATTATTATTATTATTATTATTATTATTATTATTATTATTATTATTATTATTATTATTATTATTATTATTATTATTATTATTATTTTTCATGATAACGACAATAAAAAAAAAAATAATAATAATAATAATAATAATAATAATAAGAAGAAGAAGAAGAAGAAGAAGAGATAACAATAAAATAATAATAATAATAATAATAATAATAATAATAATAATAATAATAATAATTATTATTATTATTATTATTATTATTATTATTATTATTATTATTATTATTATTATATCATTATCATTATTATTATTATTATTAATAGTATTATTATTATTATTATTATTATTATTATTATTATTATTATTATTATTATTATATATTATTATTATTATTATTATTATTATTATTATTATTTTTCATGATAACGACAATAATAATAAAAAAATAAATAAAAAAAATAAAAAATATAAATAATAATAATAATAATAATAATAATAAAATAATAATAATAATAATAATAATAATAATAACAATAATAATAATGACAATATTATATATATATATATATATATATATATATATATATATATATATATATATATATATATATATATATATATATATATATATATATAGGCGCTTTACAACGAGTCCCTGCTCAACAGGAACGTTTAACATTTAGGACGGGACATGACGCCTGTTAGGCGATATTACATTTTTTTCGGACAGAGACAACGCTGTTAGCGGCCAGGTCCTCATTTTACATCTGATTACAGTGAGAGAATGTGAGTAAAGAGCCTTCTCCAAGGACTCAACTATGCGCCGAGAGAGGCTCAAAACAAGGACCTTCCGATCCGAAAGCGATTGTCATACCACTAGACATGACTATGATGATGACTTCTGATGATGATGATGATGACTTCTGATAATGTTGATGATGATGATATATATATATATATTTATATATATATATATATATATATATATATATATATATATATATATATTTATTATATATATATATATATATATATATATATAATATATATATATATATATATATATATATATATATAGTGATTGGTTATTTGGTGAGATATGAGGTCTCATTGTGGACCACCTAACCTTTAATTTGGTAACATTATTTAAAAACTTACAATCTGCCATGACATCGCCGTTCATATCAATGCCTTTCTCTAACACTTCATTTTATATTTTGTTCCACGTTTCTTCCCCACAGCCTCGTCTTAAGGCCTTAAGACACTGTATACCACTGTTCATGTTGCTGGAGAATGCGCGTGTTTGTGTGGGAAAAGGGGTGGGGGGGGGGTGAATAACATATAAAGTGTACTTTTACTTATTACACAGAAAAAAGAGTAAATATGTGTAGGTGCATAGCTGGAATGGTGTGAGTAACATAGTTTATATGAATTATCGCTATTTCATTTAAAAGAATTAATCAGAAAACTAGGATAGTGCAGATGAATAATGTGGTTATTTTGAAAGAGATTATGACGATTGGTGATAACATAAAAGGAACGAAGTTGACGACACCCACTCTTTGTGATAAGTTCTCAGTTAATTATATCAATCAGGCTATAAACCTTAAAGGTTACACACAATCTTTTGTGTAGGTATGTTTAATTTAGCTGGTGGACGTTGTCAGTAATTTACCTAAATGTATGTCATCAGTAGATGAGAAATAATATAAATAGTGATTGGTGATAATTTAAGTGATTTCTTTCAGTCTTGTGACTTTCTTTAATGAGGATGATGATATTTAACAACAACATTGGGAAGTTAGATTTACAGTTAATATCAAGACATACTTGCAAACACTTCGAAACTTATCAGATGGATTTGGTGTTTCGGCCAATTTAAGTAGGCACGCCTTTATGTTTGAAGAGGTACCGGATGAATCCGAGGCAACCCTGCAAACTTATAAGAAAGCAGCATTAAATCGTATGAATGACATGAACAAGAGGCAAAATGTTCTAACAGTAATAATGTCTACCTCAAAATTGATCAAATAAATGTAAGTTTTTATGTTAAGCAATATCAATTTTACCCGCTCAAATAAACACATTACAGGGCAGGGGACCCTAGCCAAAGCAAAGCGTAACAAGTATTTAGGGCGAGGCAGTTGTTATTCATTTTACACACGAGAACGGTGAATGAGAATGAGAGCAAAGATCCTTAACAAAGGACTCAACATTGCGCCGCCCATGCCGGAACTAAATTCTAGGACCTCTAGATCAGAAGCCGAATGTCGTACCACACGACCATAAAGCTGTCAGTTATTGGTACGTGGTGTTACATTTTATCATGTCCAAAGAAAGGAAGAACAAAAGAAAAGAGTCTAACAAAAATTATTCGTTCAAAACTTTATCATTTCCCATTTCTCTCAAGATGACTGACTAAATTGATAAAGACAAACCTATTATTATTATTATTATCATTATAATCTTGCTCCGGATTTCTACAACCTGCCCCGTGTGATCTCTTGTGAGTGAAATAAGGAGATATATTATGTTCATCTATGGACAATAATATGTGACCCGCCGCCTCAATTCGGTAGGATTATGTCGGAGTAGGCCAGATCAGAAAATGTGAATTTTACATGAAAAAGATAAAAATTACAAAATGTGAGCCTTAGTTAGTTTATAAAACAAGATTAATTCTTATTACCGGGGCATCTAAATTCAAATTGAATTTCATAATTTAGGCCTTTCAGTATATTTCTATTAATAACTGGTTCAAGCCGACAAAATAATATCAGATTGAGACGCGGGTCACATATACCAAATCTTTGTCGAGGTCAAGCATGGTATGACAAATGTAAATTGTTTTGCTAATTAAAAATATGAAACAAAATCATTTGGAATTTAAGAAAAGTCTTCCATTTGATTTACACTGATTGACAGACTCTGACGAGAATCTTGTATTATTCTTATAAAACTCCTCTTTTCCTTAATTTCGAAACATTACACCATAATATGGTTCTGACTGCAGGGAGACGTAATCCAGGATAGAGGGCTGCTTTGTCAAATGAGGCCCATCGGGATTCGTTTCATGAATAAATTCACCGTTTCTCCTAGGCGCTTTTTCCACTGTGACATTTAAAACAATTTTGCAGCAATTTTTTCCACAGTAATATTATTCATCAAAAAGTAAAAAGAGCTTTAAAAGAATGGCGTTTTCCCAAAACTTTAATCTTAAAGATCAACGCACAAACTGCCACCTCCTTCATTACTGATCTGTTATAAATAATAATAATAATAATAATAATAATAATAATAATAATAATAATAATAATAATAATAATAATAATAATAATAATAATAATAATAATCGATCTTTATTGTCCATAAATATGGCAATTTGTCATAACGTTGTTATAACGTTATATGATGACTATGACATTGAACAGATATTTCACTCCTACTCTCTCTCTCTCTCTCTCTCTCTCTCTCTCTCTCTCTCTCTCTCTCTCTCTCTCTCTCTCTCCCTCTCTTTCTTTCACGCGTGTGCTATACACAGCATACACATATTCATTTCGTTTTCAATTTGTTACAATTGTGGCAATTCGACACCAAATATTATCATGATTACCAATTGGTCGATTAATCTAACATTAAATAATTTAATCAGTCAATCAGTCAACGCATCAATCTGTGGTTTTGCTGCACTATATGAAATATTCAACATTTTTATTGCTGATGAAACGAACGTTGATTTATACTTGTTAGTTCTACATTTAATCTGACACAACTTTCTCCCAGATGGTAAACGACTAGATTCATGGTATAAAATATGGTTTTTTATTGTTGGTAATTGAGAAAGCTCTCCTTTCTATTGCTTTTCCATGAATTCTTTCTACTCCATCATGAGGATAGTTTATTATTTTTGATGCTTCTTTGATAGATTTTGAAATTTTGGATTTAACTTTTAGTTGGCATCCGCCAAACCATATGGTGCAGCCAAATGGAGTACTACTACTAGTACTACTCCTCCTCCTCCTCCTCCTCCTCCTCCTCCTCCTCCTCCTACTACTACTACTACTACTACTGCTACTACTACTACTACTACTACTACTACTACTACTACTACGAGGAGGAGGAGGAGAGAAGAAAGGGCGTGAAGATTTTGTTGATGTTATTGCTGTTGCTGCTGTAATGATGATGATGATGATGATGATGATGATGATGATGATGATGATGATGATGATGATGATGATAACTTCTTTGCTGATCAATACGTACCTAAGTTGAGGATGACAATAACAAGAACAACAGATCGAACAAAAGCCATTTTACTTATTTACACTAATACTCTGTATAATTATGGAGAAACAAACTCTTTTGCTTGAGCTTCGAATCTATATTTTAAAAAATTAGATTGTCCGTTTTAAAACTGCACAATTAAGACGTGATTCAAACTGTGTGTCGAGGGAGAGGCAAACATTACTTGTCCCTACTTTTTAAGTGGTGAGAAGGCTATATTATTGGATCGTGTTGTACATTTATGGACTTTTAGCATTGCATCTTACAGGCCACGGAACGAAAATCCTGGCGCGTCTATAGATAGTTCGAAGATGACGTCACTCATGTCTTTGTTATTGTTTTTTGCCATCCGCGTTTATGAGTAATGCTCACTGAACTGTATTAACCTGACTATATACGTTCATGGATACACACAGTTTCGTGTGTTGGTCCGTTATACTTCCGGATGGCAATGTTATGAGCTTCTTCGCCAAGCGCATACTATCTATAAATGGAGTTTCATTGTACGCAAGCACCTCACACGTACACACACATACACACACACACACACGCACACACACACACACTAACACACACACAAGGTCATTTGTTAAACACAAAACTAATGTCTTTGGTAAAATTATTTTCTATGTTGCGTGTAGATGATTTATTGTTATACATGATATCAGTTGCACTAATGAGCCCAGAAAAATCATATGAACATTGAGAAAAATATATTAGCTTAATTAAAAAGTTTGAGCACGGAACAGAATAGATAGTATGCGCTTGGCTAAGAAGCTCATAACATTGACATCTGGAAGTATAACGGACCAACACACAAAACTGTGTGCAGCCATGATCGTTAATAGATAGTTCGAAGTTGACGTCACTGAGGTCTTTGTTATTGTTTTTTTGCCATCCGTGTTTATGAGTAATGCTCACTGAACTGTAGAGCACTCGCTTCAGTTGAACTCGATTTTTTCTGCCCCCCCCCCCCCCCCTATCCTATCAGCAGTAATTGTGTAGCTGGACCTGTTATATATGGTGGAAAGTACTTTGCCATAGAACAGCGTCTTGGTAGAAAGCAATTTCCTTTTGTCCGTTTAGATTTATAGAAATCGAGATAAACTCCGATTTCATTGGTCTTCTGGTTATGGAGGACTCTTGGTGTATCAGTGTTAACGTTTGAGATTTATTCAATTCTAGTCTTTGTCGGTGGTTCAGCTGAGCAATGGCAAGTTTTGTCTTGTGACAAAGTCAAGTGGTGTTCAGCGTGATCAGTGAATGAATGGGTACGAATAACCGCCCCAGATTTGAGTCTTTGGTAAGGCACTTTACACACATTACCTACCTCAGTTGACTTAAGCGTTAAGGAGTATATTTCTCTTTATCTTTGTAACCATCTACCTACCTATCTATCTATCTATCTATCTATCTATCTATCTATTTGTTGGTGTGTTCAAGGGTGAACAAATATACGAAGTTGCATGGTTGCATTTCTTTACACGAATAAACAATGCATTAACTGAGTAGTGGATAGTGTTCAACATATTATGAAAATGAAGACGACTGAATGTAAATAGAGAAAGCAATAAGTATTGATAATATTAGATCAATCACAGTAATAACTATTATTTTTATCTACTTGCGATCAAAAGAAAGTATACACATTTAAAATCGTCGCTACTTTTTTATCCGTTGGTGTAAGCGAATGATTTTCCACTGAGTTGTTTACCATTAGCCTTTCTGTTTACTGATAGTTGATGTTTTTGTTTTTGACTTGAAATTCGCTCACCACGTCGCGCACGTGCTAAAATGACCTTTTAGCCCCTTACTCTGGACAGGAAGTGTGTAGATTGTTTTTTTTTTTTTGTTTTTGTTTGTTTTTTTTGTTTATTTTGCCGTCCGTGTCTTCTTGAAACATTTTCAAGGCAGGAAAACACAATGCAAAATACCATCCATTAATCTACGCAATGTCACGACTTAGTTAAGAACAATATGCACGTGCCATTGGTCATCTTCAAGCTGGACAGTCTGTGACCAATGTCGCAAGATTGCTTAATATCAAAAGGAGAACGGTATATCAGAAAACTATATGTAAACTTAAACGTTTATGGTATGGTCGAGAAAATCTTGCGATTACTAGTCACCTAATACGCTTCAACAGTCCTCGTAATGACGCATGGTAACTTAGTAACTGGCTCTAAACTATCGGAACAATGGCGGACGCCCTTATGAAATATTTCTCCGAGCATAAAATAAAGCGTATCCAGGGGAGAGAAAAACCCATTATAAATCTGATCATGTTTTGACTTTTACATATCGAAGTGGTTATTTGTACTACCACTACAAATAGCGAAAACTACCGCTTTTCACTATTTGTACTCCCAGAACTCTTATGTGTTTAAAGTTGCAAACCACCGCTCCTTTACCTCTTTGTAGCTACCTACTCCCAGCACTCTTATGCGTTTAAAGTTGCATTTGTGACAGGGTTGCCAGTTTGGCATTTTAAATGCCAGATTCCAAAAATCTGGCATTTTTGAAAACCGTTTGGCATTAGAAAAATCATTTGGCATTTGGCATTTTCATTTGGCATTTTCTTTTCTTGTATATTATACTTCAAATGACACCTTTTCTTAATTATTTCTAAACGCGTAAAAACAAACATCTTCACATTTCTTTTTCATTCTTAAAATCCAACCGTGGTGTAGTGGTTTAGAACTCCACTTAGTAGTCAGTAGGTAAATAATTACCCCAACAGGAAATTTAGTATAATTCAAAAAAAAAAAAAAAAAAAAAAAAAGAAAAGAAAAGAAAAAGAACAGAAAACACGCAAGCCACCAGGATATGATAGTAAATTGTCTATCAAAAGTGAGTAGTTTTCTTAGTGGGGGTGGGAGTCAACAGACTTTGGCATCTTTTTGAGTGTTTTGGCATTTTTTGAGTCTTCCCCTGGCATTTTGTTGAAAAATAATCTGGCAACCCTGATTTGTGAGCTTTCAAGGACCAGCCGACCAGCCTCCACTTTTCGCGGTCTTTCTTTGAGAAATGTGAAGCAAAAAAAATGGCCCTCTCGGTAAACGAGACATTCTCATCTTTTCTCCAATTTGAAATCATTCGAAAATGAGAATAATGTACTTTTTATTAAAAAGTCAACAAAGAAGGTAAGTAAACTAGATACGACAATTTTTTTCCGTGGCAACTCATTTCTCGTCATTCTCACTCTAACTCTATCAACTAAGAAGAGTACACCACCTCAAACATTTGTCAGTTCATATCTTTGCTTTTATGAGGTCTATTTTCATTTTGAAAAGTTCAAAGTGAACAACTAAATGACGCCGATTCAGTGGTGTATTTGGTCTATCTTCATGTGAATAAATATTTTATTATTGACTTTTCCAAAATTCCAATAGGTCATTCATTTGTATGATACTCTATCTATGTCGTGATCTATTTCTCCTTGATTTCAGCTGTCTCAGCTCTAAACTATACTTTTCTTTCTCAATAAATAATTCATTTTCTGTTTGCAATGTATTACAGAGATGTTGATTTACCACATGTAAAAATTTCAAAGTTGTATCTGAAGCTGTTTCTGAATTATACGTGATTATCCATTGGGATGCTATGCTTTGGCCACATTTTTTCCTATTACTATTAAGCTATATATAGAGATTTTCCACCACATAAACGGTCATAACTTTTTAACCAGTTGAGACAGAGCGATAATTTTTCACTCTAATTAATGTTTCACTCCCCTTTATTTTTCTACGCTAAATTAATACCCATAGTCCATAGCCACTATTTTGAAAAATTCTTGCAAGTGCCTACTAAGAGGGTTGAACTTGAACCTGAACATGCTCCTTCTTCTTCTTCTTCTTCTACTAATAACTACAACTAGATAGGTACTACGCCTCTCCTGAATGATCGGAACCGTTTAAGAAACTAAATTACGGGTTCCACCGGCGCAGCTCTCTAGACTTCCAGTCCCACAGTGCCCAGTATGGGCGGGAGACCTTACCCCCGATGTTCCTCGAGCCTCGAGGTAGTTTCACTTTATAGTTGTTTTAGCTTTTGAACTGTGGATCTTTTGTCAAACGTTTTATTTTAATTTTTCAAATTTAGTAGCACTTTAAAGGTCTGCGTTAGGTATCGCTCTGCTGTACTGTAATTGTAAGAGCGTAAGAATAACATGGTAAAAGTACTGTAAAAGTATGCTGATGAAAATGATATTGACAATGAAATTATAATAAAAAGAAGAACAATAGAACTTATAAACAAATCAATAAAGAAGCTTTAAAAAAAATGAAATTTAAAAGAAGAAAAAACTGCCTCAAGAAGTGAAAAAAATTGTCCCTGTTGTTGAGATGTGAAGTGGACATAATCGTGTCTGTTAAGAATTAGAAGAAATGAAAGATGCCACTTTTTATTTTACATGTAGATTGCACATTAGCAGAACACTAAAAAAAAAAGTAAAGAAAGAAAATCCAATGTGGCAACTTGGTTGCTAGTGAAAAAAGTAAAATTACTCCGCTCAGCATTGCTGCTGGTGTGATGTCTAGTGTTAGTTAGGTGTCACTATATTAGAGTGATATCTTGTTACTTCATATTTTCATTTTAAAACCTGTAGAACAACTTGATTGATTTGTAAATTTCCTTATATGACCATCGTTTTAGTTTTCCGCAGCCATTATAATTCAATTTGAAATATTGAAAGGTACTGGAGAGGAGTCTTAGCGGGGTTTTTTTTTGTCTGTTAGTTTTAGTTATAGGTCATAGTGCAGGTCCAAGTGTTGGAAATGTACAAGGTTTTATTTTTATTTTAAGGTTAGTTGAAGGAATACTTTCCTTAGCTCAAGGAATGTGCAGAAGACCTCCCCTATTTACTACTTACTACTACTACCCAAGTACTAGTGCTAGACTACTTCTTCCGCCACCTCACTCCTAAACGGACTGACACCACAGGCAACTGATATTATTCTCTCTCTCTCTCTCTCTCTCTCTGAGTGTGTATCTGTCTGTCTATTTCTGCCCATCTCCCCTCTTTTTACTAATTAGTTTGTAGGTCTTTGGCAAATTCTCAAGAACAGCCAAGATATATGCGGCTGTGTGGCACTCACTTCCGGATTGGAAGGTCCTGGGGTCGAGCCTCGTCAAGGACTCACATTCTCTCACTGTACTCATGTGTATGATTTCCTATCCGCTAAGAGCGTTGTCTGTCAGAAGAAAAACATCGCCTAACGTTCTACTTGTTACGTGTTGCTGCTAGTCATGGATCCTTAGTAAAGTGCTTTGAGCATGTTTGGTGGATATTGCGGCTTATGAAAGCTCAATTCTTATTTTAATATTTATATATATATATATATATATAAAAAAGATGCAGGATGATGACGGGCATGCGCTACTTTATGATGTAGTATAAACCATTCCTAATATATGATTTTGCTAAATAGGCCTACACTCAAATTTTACGAGTGTATCTGGTGGCAAATATTAGACACTCGTTGCCACTGTGATTTTGATGAAACTTGGCTTATACACAGATACATGAATTTTCCTAATACCGCTTCAAACATGCGATCTGAACTTCAATTTATAATGAAGTAATTTTTCGACAGCTTGATTGAATGTGACAAGATCCTTTTACTTAATACAATTCAATTTAGTGTGGTCTGTAGTTGTTTGCCTAATATTAGAATGCACAGAATTTGAATTTTTATTGACTTTAAATATTGAAAACAACATGCCTTTGGCTTTCCATTTGTGCCATTCCATTCAGCTTTTGACCTAGTCCCTAATTTGAGTACCACGTCACAAATTTAAGTTCTTCGAGAAAACTCTCGACTTACTTTCTTATTCTTCTAACGTACTGAACTGTAACACCTTTGTCTCAGTTGGAGAAAATATTGCAATTTTTAAACTTAATATTTAGGTATTTATGTTATGATCTTTTATATTATTCCGTGTTTTTCAGCTTCCATCATATCACCCTGAGGAAAGTTGGCTAATTTATGACTTTTGTGTCTATGAATGCAAGCAGGGCAAAAAGCAATTGACTTCAAGCAAAGGAGTTCGCCCTAACCAGAGGTAGGAGGTTGTTTTTGGACGGGGGCAGGAGGTGTTTTTTTACTTTTACATATTTAAAAAAAATGAAAATATTATATGCACAAGGTTATAATATTTCAGAATAACTCGGAAGTAAATTATCACCATCAGCTTTTCTATCTTGATTGCCAAGACAATTTTAATAAAGCAATCAAACTGATTCTGAATTTTAAAACATCCAGAGGAAGAGGCAATGTGTGCCTATCTGCAGCTCATTTACAGTCTTCAGTGGGCGGGCTGCACGATGTAATGCAGCAAGACAATAGTTCAACTATTACCAGAACAGTTTTAAAAAGTGAAAGACTTGATTTGTTCAAAAAATCTGATTGCGCTGGATTAGTATTATTATTGAATGTCTTATTAAGATTTATTTTCAATTGCTCTATAATCTGCATGTTGAAATCCTTCACAATTGAGTTATGCAAGTGACAACGCTATTAATATTTTATCATACTATGTTGTGGATAATTTTATTATTTTGTAATAAAAAGTTTTTCTTACCATGCAGGACTCTGAAATTAATACTGGCTTCTGAGGGTTACAGGGGCTAATCACCCATGCGATAAATTGGTAAGACTCATTCATTTTATACTTATTTTCCATCGACATTTTGTCCCTACAGTTTTTCGCTGCCGAAAATTTTACACTTGACAGCAATTAATCGCAAATTCTATTTTAGTCGCAATTAGACTCAATTTTTTTTATAAATATGTATTATTTTTTCTTTTCTTGTTACTTTATATTTTCAGTACTTAATTGTCCCTCCCCCCTCCCACTATTGAGTGTAATATATAGTTCCATGTTGCTCCCTGTCTTTGTTATGGATTAAGATTGCTCATTTTTTTCCTGGTTCTTGCGGGGGTCTTTAGTTGGGATGCAGACAGTCAAATACAGTACCTTTCTTCTTGAGATGATTTTTTATACTGTAAATCATCTCTCTGTTATGTACTGTTATAGTTATAGGTTTTGAATATTATTGCATTATGTAAATGTTTTAGCAGGATCCTTTGCTTGTGTCTCGGTGAGACTTTGAGGTAATGTCAAAATTGGTACATCTTTGAGGTGCTCGTGAAATCTACTGTTCCCTATTGAATCAGTCACCATATCATCATCCTTTTTATAATGTTGTAAGCGCTATTAAGTCCTGTAAGACAATATAAGCAGATCTAGGTGGTGGTATTTTTTTGGGTCTTTTTTTTTTTGTCTTTGTTTATTTTTTGTTCCAGATAAGGAATTTTAAGATTTGATGGTTGTCCATAGACTTTTTAAAATAAAATTTGACTTTGACTATGAGTACGGTGCAGTTATAAGTGCTTGATTTCTGAGGACTAATTATAAATGGTGACCACTCTATTGCGTTTTTGTATGCCATGAAAATGTTACAAAGACAATGAAGCGACATTTTTTGGGAATTCTGCAGTCATTCATTTAACCCTTGAATTTGATGAGCGCCTGTTGCATTTTAGTTCATTCAAGTATTTTAGAGTGACAAACACAACTCGTGCATTATGGGTTTATATTTATATGCAGATTTTTGTCTTTAAATTGTCAATAAAAAATAAAATGCTTTTTTTTTGTTTTGTTAGCTGGCAGGTCTGAATTGAATGCTATTGCATACAATTTTGTACTTTTAATCTTTTTTCTTTTTACATTTAGCCATCCTCACTTTATCCGGAGAATCGCCTGCCCCTCGTGAATGAGACAGTGAAGGCTATGGCTAAAACAAAGGTGTCCACAACCCAACTTAGGCAATACATTCAATCAAGCCAAGGATAAAATGTATTGCCTAAAGATGTCGAAGATTTGCAGCGGAGATTGTTCAAGACTGATATTGACAGGACGGACGGTGAGACGGTACAGGAATTACTGAGAGAGATAGAGGAGGAAGGAGGTGTAACAAAGTTCAGTGTGAATGAGGATGGTGGTTTTGAGTATTTGTTTTAAGTAACGGGAAGAATGAGGCGTGATTTGAGTGTTTTTTGTGATGTGTTTGTTATGGATGTAACATACAAAGTAAATCGATATTTGTATCCACTTGTGAATATTATGTGCATAGATGATGAGGGTCATGGCGGGCGAAAGACTGGAAATCCATGACCAACCTGAAACTGACATTGTACCAGTATGACGTGTGACAAATACACAGGAAGGACTGTATCGAATTGTATCTTCAGTGACAAACAGGATCAATAGCTTGTTTCAAGTTATGGTAGAACATCAGTTTCTGCAAAGAATCTCCCAGTTGGAACAATTTTTGACTCTTGTCTCTGAAGATAAAGACTTTGACATTGTCGACATGACTGACTTAATACAGACAAATCCCCGTTCTAACCCTCTTTCTGACTTTTCAGAGACACCAGACATTGTAAATGCACGTACTGACCAGAGACCACAGACATTATAAATACACACTCTGCCCAGACAGAGACCACAGAAGTTATGGACACACAGACTGACCAGACAGAGACCGCAGACGTTATGGACACACAAACTGACCAGACAGAGATACCACAGACGTTATGGACGCACAGACTGACCAGACAGGGACTCCAGATAACAGAGACATGCGACCATAAAGATGCCCTTGACACAACAGAGACAGTTAGACTGCGAAATTTTTCAAATGTGACTCTACACAGGAAATTTCATACAGAATTCCCTTAATACCTTTACTCATTGTCCATTCGTAAAATTTATTTTCATGTAATAAACCACCAAAAAAGTAAATTTTTAACGTGGGTGGGGGCTGTCACGTTACTGTAGAACGAGCTTAAGTCTCAATGGGATATTAGCTTTAGGCAACCACAAGTTGGTATTTTTCAAACCTGTTGCTATGCTATCTTGTAATGACAACGTCTCTCAGTCGCCAAACGTCACTAGCTATCCTTCACATAATGCAGGGTTGATTGTGTGAAGTACGTTTGGGGCCGGAAGATAGCAAGGCATAGTGCAGGCTACTGTACTGTGTCAGTCCGTGAACGGGTGACCAATTCATAGTACAGAGAAGGCAAATCTGTTCCTATATGTCCCAATAAAAATATAACACAGAGAAGGCCGAAACTGTGTTATACAGGTCGGTACAGAATAAAACAAATATAACACAGGAGACCAAACACTGTGTTGTAGAATATCAAAATTTCAAAGGTGGTCGGTCAGTGACGAAATAAAAAGGGACATTATAAGTCGTAATATCACATCCCAATAAAAGAGTGTGATAGTAAAAAGGTGCCCGTTAACAATTGAGTCGGTCAAGTCTCTATCCAGATTCAAAAGGATAGTGCAAAGTCCTGTATGTAAAACAAATTTGAGAAGCATGGTTGTTCTCAATACTTGTTGGGTCGTGATCGGTATAGAGTGAAGTAGTGTTCATGATACACATCAGAGCAATGCTGTGTCAAGATTACAGAGGAGCAAGAAGAGCGGGTGGTTGGATGGGAGCATCACCCTTGAATCATATACCTATGATGTTCGCATGGGTGTACGATCCGATAGTGATGTCGTTTCTTCTTCTCTTTACTAGCCTATCCTGCTTCTTTGGTTTGTGATTGTATTTTTGACAGGGGATATTTTTTTTTCTGTAAATCTTCTGCCTGTTTGTTCTTGGTTATTTATAATTTAGCTCATGATATCTTTAGGTTATGATTTTGATTTACATTTGTACTATTTTTGTTAGATTGCTTGTTTTTTTGTTTCAGCGGTCTCTCATATAACCTCAATTGTGTTGGAAGAGACCTAAAGCAACAAACAAACAAACAAAAGAAGACTAGATTTGTTTGTGTGTCTTTATATGTTACGGAATAGGTACATTTTGGTTGTCAAAACTTTCATTTTTATTTTGACATTTTCTTGATCTTTTAAAATAAAATTATAATTTAATTTAATCAACAGACTTGTTTAATAATTTAAAGATATACTTTTGTGGGGACCTTTTGTAAAATCATTAGTCCGATTGTAGTTGTAAATCTCTTTATATTCTAATGTCATAAAATCAGTGACACCACTGAATTCCTACCAGCGCTGTTACTCACTGAGTCCCTACCACCAGCGCTATTACTCACCCAGTCCCTACCACCTGGGCGGGGTTCCTGACCTCCCATAGTGGGCAGGGGGGTTCATACTGTGTCTTCTATCCCCTTATATCTGTTTTCCAACATGCTTTCTGTCTTTGTCTTGGAATGAGATTACTTGGTTTTGTCCTGGTCCTGGCTGAGAGGGAAGCAGTCGAATGTATAGTTA
>NW_027628688.1:0-3690 GCF_034508935.2 Berghia stephanieae | reverse complement strand
TCAAAATTATTAAAAGATCTTTTAAAAAATATACAAAGGACTTTTTAAAGGTTTTTCTCCCGGTAAAACCCCATACAACTTTCTATAAAGATTACGCCCTAGGAAAAAAAGGAAAATTGACAGGTCGACGGATTGAACTGTCAACGCAAACTAAATGCGAGTGTAGGGATCAAGTCTTGTTTTCTTTTCCCTTTTATATAGAAAAAAGGATAAATATTTTAACCTGTGGGTTGAGTGGTTCGTTCAAGTCATGTTTAAAATTTTTTCGTTGTTTTGTGTGTAGTGATGCCCCTCCACCACGCATCACCATAAAAAGGGAACGCCAACTTTAAAATTTGACTCACGGGAATTAAACACCATCGTAGGAATTTCAGCCGAAAGGGGAAATTTGACACAAAAAGGGATTTGGGATGGTTTTGGGAATACATTTGTATTTATCTGTTTAAACAGTAATTTTTAAAATTTAAATTTTTTGTTATAAACCAATGCCAAAAACAATTCCGAATTTTCCCTTTTTAAAGAAGTAAAGTCCAAACCCAAATGGTAGTGATTGAGTACGGGTGGTGTGAGGAGAGGGGGTTTTTTGGTGATTGTATATAGGGTTTGATGATGATGTGGTGGTGGTGGTTGTAGTTGTAGTAGTATGATAGTGATGAGATATGATGTGGGGTGGGGGTGGGGTGTGATTGTGTTGGAGCATAGTGGTAGGATTGATGTGGTGGTGGGTTTTAGTAGTAGTGTAGGATGATGATGTGGTGGTGGTTGAGTAGTAGTGGTCGTCATGATGTGTGAGGTGGTGGTTGCATAGATTTTTGTATGGTTTTTGAAGGGCGGTGGTTTTTTGCAGTAGTTGTAGTGATGACGAGGGGTGGTTGTGTAGTATTGGAAAGGGTAATGAAATGGGGTGGTGGTGGTTGTAGTAGTAGTAGTGGTCGTCATAGTGTGGTGGGGTTGGGGGAGGGGGGGGTTTGGGGGTTTTTGGGGAGTGGAGGAGAGGCCCCGGTTGGGATAGGGAGAAAGGGGGTTTCGGGTGGGTAGAGGGGATAGTGGGGGTGGGGTGGGGGTTAGAGTTTGGGGGTGTTTTTAAATTTGGAAATGATGAGATTGGGGGGGGGGGGATTTGGGAGGAGACTGTGTTGGGGGGGGGAGGGTTGATTTTGGGGGGTGGTGTTGGTTGGGGTTGGGGAAAGGTTTTTTGTAGTAGGTGGTGTAAAAGGGTGGGGGTGGGAGTGTATGGATTGAGTTGGGGGTGGGATTTTATGGTAGTGGGTGGTTTTTAAAGGGGGGGTGGGGTTGGGGGTTTTTATTGTGTTGTGTAGGGTTTGGGGGTTTTTATTTTGATTGTTTGGGGGGTTTAAAGTTTTGGTTTGAGATTTTTAATAATGGAAGGGGGGTTTTGTATAATGAGGGGTTTTTTTAAAAATTTTGGAAAAACACTACCAAACTAATTTTTTTTGGTAGGGGAAAATTAGAACAGTTAAAAAGTAAAACGTGCTTATTTTGCAAAACCTTTAGGAATGCTGAACCCCCCAAAAAATGGCGCGAATGCTTCATTGGTGGACACTTTTTAGGCTCCGTAGTATTCCATTGTTTTTTCTAGGTTGAAATAATTTAAAAAAAATTAAAAAGAGAGAATTTAATCGGGCTTACTAGGAAACCTGCATTAAAAAAGCAATCCCCTAAAATCGCGGTTATGCCCACTGTACCCGGAAATTAATGTGGTGATTTATTCATTACATTGAATGGCATCACGCAAATGTCACCTTGTACCAAAAAAACCCAACCCGACAGAGATACAGAGATTTTTTCGGTCCTTTAAAGAAGTTTACCTTTTACAATGTTTACACCCTCCCGATGTAGAGCTCCAATTTCAACAACATGAAATACTTGTTGATACTTAAGGGCCAATCCCCTTATGGGGAAAAAAAAAATTTTAAAACAAAAAAAGGGGGAGGAAGAGGAGAGGATTTATGGGGAGGACGAGGTCGAGGGGGGGTGTGAAAAAAGAGACGGGCGAAAAATGAATTGCTTTAATTTTAGTTTTTTTTCATTTATTTCAAAAAGGCTAAACAAAAAAAAGGTGAGTATTTTCATCTGCTAATTATTTGTTTGTTTAAAAAAAGACTAGTTTTAGTTTTTTAAGATGGATTGAAATTAATCGTTAATTGCCCAATAAAAATTCCAGATTCATTTCCTTTCTCTATATGTATTTTTTTTTTAAAATTCAATTTAACCCCTGATAATATTAATAATTAATTTGTGAAAATAATAATAATAAATAACTCATCTCCATATCAATCATATATAATAAAATTCACACATAACCATCATCACCATCATCATCATATCACTCATCATAAAAATAATTAATAATAATTTATTCATCATCATATCTCTCATCATTTCTTCCTTATATATAATAATAAAAAATAATAATAATAATAATAATAAAAAAATAAAAAATAATGATAAAAAAAATTTAAAAAGTTTCCCTTTTTACAATGTTTCCCTCCTCCATATGTAGAGCCCCAAATACAACCGATTAATACTTGTTGATACTTAAAGGGGCCCAAACCCCCCTTTAGGGGGAAAAAAAAATTTTAAAAAAACAAAAAAAGGAGGGGGAAAGGGGATGATGGATTTGAGGAGGACGGGGTCGAGGAGGGGGGTAGTAAAGAAAAAAGAGGCGAAAAAATGAATTGTTTTTAAATTTATGATTTATTTTTTATTTTTTCAAAAAGGTGCTAAATGAAAAAGGTAAAATTTTTCATCTGCTAGATTATTTTTTTTGATTAAAAAAGACTAATTTAGTTTAAAAGCTGGATGAAAATTTTAATGTTAATGTGCCCAATAAGAACCCCCAGATTCTTTCCCTTTCTCATAATATGTGATTTTTTTTTTTAAAATTTCCCTTTTAAACCCTGATAAAAAATAATGAAAATAATGTGATAAAATAAAAATAATATAATCTCATCTCATCTCTCATCTTCATCATCATATAATAATCAATCATCATCATCATCATCATCTATCATCATCATCCATCATCTCCATCATCATATTAAAAATAATAAAAATAAAAATAATCCATCATCTTTTTCCAAATATCTCACCCAAATCATTATAAAAAATAATAAAAATAAAAAATAAAATAATAATTTTAAATAATAAAAAAAAAATTTAAAAAAATAATTTATTTATTTTAAATGTTTACACTCCCATGATTTAGGCCCCAAATCAAAAACGTGTAATCTTTTGATGACTTCGGGGGCCCAAATTCCCCTTTATGGGGAAAAAAAATTTTAAAAAACAAAAAAAGGGGGAGGAAAGGTGTTTGGTTATGGGAGGACGAGGTCGAGGAGGAGGGTAGTGAAGAAAGAAGACGGGCGAAAAAAAAAATTGCTTTTAAAATGTTTGATTAATTTTTCTTTATTCAAAAAAGGTTTCTAAAAGAAAAAGGTGAGTATTTCATCCCCAGATTTTTTTTGTTTGTTTAAAAAAGACAGATTTAATTTAAAAGCTGGTTTGAAATTAAATGGGGTTAATGTGACCTAAAAATTCCCCGATACTTTTCCTTTTTCCAATATGTGTTTTTTTTTTTAAAAATTAATTTTTAACACCGTTAAAAAATTATTAATATGATAATAAAAAAAATTAATAATATCATTAAAAAATCATCATAAATTCTTT
>NW_027628687.1:0-3691 GCF_034508935.2 Berghia stephanieae | reverse complement strand
ACGAGTCTTGGTTTCTTTTAAAGGACAGTTTTGTTGGAATTGCAACCCCAGTGTTGTGAAACTGTTTTGATAAGGATGATGATGATGGTGATGATGATAATGATGATGATGACGATGACGATGATGAACAAATACATAGTTGAGTCCTTGGAAAAGACTCTTTATTCACATTCTCTCACCATACTCAGGTGTAAAATGAGTACCTGGCCGTTAACAGCGTTGTCTTTGTCCGAAAAAATTGTAATATCGCCTAACAGGCGGCATGTCCCGTCCTACATGTTAAATGTTGTTGTTGACCAGGGACCCCTTGTAAAGCGCTTTGAGACATTTAGTGATATTGCGCTGTATAAAAGCCAATTATTAATTTATTATTATAATAATAGATAAATGAATAAATAAACAATAGAGACATTTTTTGGGGAAGAATGAATAACCTAAGCGTCGACCGCAGAGCAACGCCATGGCCAGCTAGGGCGAGTTATTAAGACCCAACGCAGTGGAAATGTGCCGAACCTTGTGCCCATTAAGTACGAAGCGAAACTACAATCCAACAGCCCATTACTAACGACAACCACGACCGACATCGCCATGGATGTATGATGAAATGATGGAGGAGAGAGGAGGAGAGAGTGATGATGATGGATGATGATGGATGAGAGAGAGGGAGGAGAGGAGGAGGAGGATGAGGATGAGAGGATGAGTGAGATAAGATGAGATGAGAGATGAGATGAGGAGGAGAGGAGAAGGAAAAATGACCTGGATTTGGTTCAACAGAAAGTTTCTAGATTCAAAATCATCATAGAGTGGTGGAAAGAAATTAACATAGAGACTGGTGATGAAAGGCGATCAATTTTATACTCTTCTATACGATAAAGTAAAATCGGATTACGTTATTTTTCCAGCATCAAAACACATGGGTCCCGGTAACAAATGAAAAGTGTTCATGCATAAAATCGTGTATTTAATCACTCGGCGTTCTGCTTTTAATTACTTCATAACCAGTAAGATATTAATAGATCAAGGGTTAAGCACAGCTCACAACAGGCTTTCTAAGTAATGTACTATATCTAAACATATTTTCTTCGTGTTATTTAAGCTATCTTAAAGCTATATCCACATTGGGCGGATAGTTACCGCTACCGTTAAATAATCACGCGTTTTGATGCTGGACAAGTAACGTAATCCGATTTACTTTGTAGTATAGAAGAGGTAAAAAGTGATCGCCTTTGTAAAACACAACGCTATTTTTGTCCTCTTCACAAAGGACTCAAACTTATTGCTATTAATCTATCTGATCGCTTAACGTTGACGTTCTAGGGTAGGAACAAGACAATCGGCTTTTGACTTTTGCGCTTATGAGTTATTCGAGAAGTGTTGAAATTTTTACACTCATGTTTTTTATTTTTTTTTTTCGTGTTTTTGAGTTTCAAAAGTTTGAATTCGTGGGAGATGCCATTATTCTACAACAAAATTTTGGCCCCGAATTGTGAATTCATATGAGTTATGAACCCTCCAGAAAACCGATCACTTGGAATCTTTCAGTTTTAACGGATCACAAGGTTGTAAAAGTGAAGGGGAGGAGGGGTGGTAGGGGGGGTTGCAGTGATTGTGTAAAGGGATTGTGTTTTGGGACGGGGGTGGGGGTGGAATTGGGGGGGAAGAGGTGGGGAGGTTGTATAAAGGATGGTGGTGGGGGGGGTTTTTTCTTGGTTCATTATTCCAAGGTTTGGGGGCCGGGTGAAAATTTCGGTTCTTGTGAAAAGAGATTGGGGTTTGGATTCGCGGATTTGAATAAAGGGGTGTATAAGGGGGGTATTTGTTTGTGTCTCGGGTCCACCCCAAACCCGTAGGGGCTGGGGGCCAAGGAAACCCCGAATTTTTGGGCAAATGTTATTTACATTTGTTTGAGACGGGGGATGGGATTTTTTTGTTTGATTTTGGTTGGGTCATTTCGACCCTGGGTTTGGAATTGTGCCATTTATCGGATCTTTATTTGAACCTGCTTCTACATTTTCGCCAAGCCATGGTTTTCCCCACTTATTACCACTAACTCACAGCAGGGTCGCTTCTATCAAAACCCCCTATGATCTACCATTACCCCCATCACCCCCCAAAAGCTATCATTTCCCCAAAAACCCACGCCAAGAATATTTAATATATTTTAAATACCCCTCCCGGGATTCCATCATCAGTCACCTGCTTTGCCATTTTCCCCTCATTGTCATGTGCTGCTTTCATCATCTACATCCCTGCCATCACTTTTATATCAACATCATCTTCTCATCTTGAGTCTCTGCTGTTGCAATCTCTGCCAATCTGACCCTGAAAGTTACTCTTAGAAAGTCGCAATCATTTTCATGGCTTTATCATCCTTGCCATCGTGAATCAAGACTTCATCTGAGGTAGGAATTACCCCCCCCCCCCCCCCCCCCACCCACACAACACCACCCGCCCTCTCTCCATCTCTCCACTCTCTCTCTCTCTCTCTCTCTCTCTCTTCTCCCTTTATGATGTTGTATGTGCGTGCGTGGTCTCTGTTGACTTATTTAACAGGGAAGAAAATTGCAGGAAAAAGAAAAGACATCTGATATTTGAAAATTTTAAATTGTTACATTCCCAAAAATTGAATAACATAATTTTGGGGAAATAATACACGATAAGAAGATACGAAGAGTTTTTCAACAGCTGTGAACTGTAAACTAGGGGTGATTGTGTTGCCAAATGGCGGTTTTTTTTTTTTAATCAACGCGGGCAAATGGGGAAATGCTGGGGGGAAATGGCGGATTTTTTATAAATTGTACACCATTTAAAAAAAAAAGAAAAAGTTTTAGCAATCAAGCCCAATTATTCCCCCCCCCACCCCATAAAGTGACTTAGAAGCACCATTGTGATTAAAACTGTTGGCCGGGGATCTATATTACAAAACTTTATTCAGATTAATCGAAGATGAAAACAATATCCGACAGTCAAACTCCCGTTGAAACAAAATCGAAACTCCGAACCTCATGCTTTAAAAAGGAAAGAGTGTAAATAGGTGAGTCGCGTTTATTAACTATATTTGTATTGAGACAATGCACTATTGTTGATTATAATGTTTTAAAATAAATTTTTTTTTTTTATTTTTTTTATTTTTTTTTTTTTTTTTTCGGATTTTGGGCAAATATGCAGGTGAAGTAGATAAAGTTGGCGGATTTCTGGCATAAAGCTGGCGTGGTTTTGCAAAGTCGCCTGGCAAACAACTGACAATACTGCTGGGGGTCATAAAAAAGTAGATGATGAAAAAAATTAAATCTATGGAGGGTTCTGTAGTTTGACAGCACTTTTAGTATATTATTAGTTAATCTTTAACAATTAGGACTTTCAATTAGTCAATAAATGTTACCTAGATACGTTTCATTTCGTGGGTTTGTTGGTCCGGTTTTTTAATTATTTTTTTTTTAAATTTGTTGATAGGTTTACTTTGTTTTCTTTTACTTTTCACTAAAAAAAGGGGGCTTTTTTTTTACCGCCCCTTAAAGACGGTACTAGATCTTTTTTAAAAGTTCCAAGTTTTTTTGGGATTATGGCGGGCTGTTAAGTGAGTTTGAATCCCCAAAAATTCCCCCCTAGAAAGGAATATCAAGCGGTTAGATCACAAGGAAGGAAGTGGGAAGAAGGTGTTGATTTAGAAGTTTTAGGAGAAAAAAAAGAA
>NW_027628686.1:0-3696 GCF_034508935.2 Berghia stephanieae | reverse complement strand
CTCACATTCTCTTACCTTTAATCATGTGTAAAATGGTCCTGGCCGTGAACATCGTTGCCGGTCGGAAAAAAAATTGAAATATTGCCTAACGGGCCCGTCATGTTCGTTCTACTTTGTTACTTTTTGCTGTTGGTCGGGCCCCTTGGGTAAATCTCTTTGAGCACATTTAGTGGATATTACGCTATAAAAATCTCAATAAAACCCTCAATAAAAGCTCAATAACTCCCCCTTTTTAACCTAGATTTTGAATAATAGCAATACCCCACAAGATTGCTCCAAAGGGCCTAAAACAATTAATGTAAAGAATGAGTTTTTGACGCTTGTAAGGCATTATAAATTATTAAGTTTTCAAAGGGAGATCGCAAATTTTTTTTAACCCGGTACTCATTTACCTTCAATGTGGAAAAAATGTGAGAAAAGGGGCCTTTCTAATGAATTTTCCAACTTTGAGCCACTCCCGCTGACTCGAACAAGAGACCGCCCTGGTCCGAAGGGGGGTTGCCCAAACCCAAACAAGCCCAAATAATGACCCCACAAAAAAGAAGAAAAAACTGCACGAGGGGTCCCCCCCCCCCACCAAAATAAAAAAAAAATTTGTTTTTTTTTAAAAAAAAGGGTTTTTGTTGGGTAAAAAAAAAAAAAACCCCCTTTCCCCCAGAGAAACGGGGCCCCAAAAAAGGGAAAACCCCGGGGAATTTTACCCCGGGTTTTTCTATGCGAAAAAACCCGGACCAAAGAAATTGCTTGCTATCCTGTGGTTTAAAAAGACAAAAAAAGTCTTCGCAAAGTATTTTTGCCAAATCTAATGGGCTCAGTTTTACCCCTTCACTGGCAAAAAAAAGGCGGAAAAAAAAAAAAAAAAAAAAAAAAAAAAAAAAAGTTTCGACTTTTTACCCAGGTTTCGATTTTGGGTTTCCCTTTGCTTTGTGAAAAGCGAGGGGGCCCCTTACCAAATGAGTTTATCGGGACCAGAGTTAGGGAAGTGTAGCAAATTTTGTAGTTTTTTTTTCCGTTTTGTTCGTGTGGTGGAGGAATTTTTTGGGTTTATGTTTTTTTGGGTTTTTTTTTTTTTTTTTTTTTTTTTTAATTCCTTTAAAAAAATTTTTTGGGTTTTTTTGTTTTTTTTAAATTTTTTTAAAATTTTATTTAATAGGGTTTTTTTTTAAAAACATTTATTATTATACTCTTTATCCTCTAATCTGCTGTTCTTTTTTTTTTTTTGGGTTTAAAGCAAGCCAATTTAAAAAGGTTTAAAAACAAATACCTCAAGGGCGGGTCACACAGGGGAAATTTTAAAAAAACCCACCCCTTAATGCACCCATTATGCTTTAATACAAATGGAAAAAAAAAATTTCCTAGTCATGCAGTTCAAATCGCCCGTTTAAAAAAAAATTTTTTGTTTCAAACTGCAAACACACTTAAGATTTCCACCAAGCTTATTCAACACTAATCGTTTGGGGCAATGTGTGTGTGTGGGGTGTGTGTGTGTTGTGGTGTGTGTGTGTGTTGCGTGGTGTTCCTTTACCAAAGGACCATTCCAGGTCACGGTTTTGCAATACAGTTACCCGTTTTTTTCTTCTTCTTCTTCTTCTTCTTCTTCTTCTTCTTCTTCTTCGTTCTCCCTCATTCTATCTTCATGTTGTCTTTCTCAGCTCTGTCAGGGGCTCATAGATTTTGGTCTGCAGAGGTGTGGTGCCATGCCAAAAATCCTCTTTTCCGTTGCTATTTTGGGACAGGTCGGGTTTGTATATGGTGGGGCGTTTTCTTCTTCTCCTTCACGACAATCCCTATGCCTTTTTCTCCATCTTGAAAACTTGTGCATGTGGTGTTTCAGGAGGGTTCCAAACGCATTTTAAAAGTTTGGGTCACTTGGTCTTTTCTAGTTAATAGTTTGATTGAATCATTTTTATTAAAAGCTTGTGTGCGTCTTGTAAGTTGGTTTTTTCATGGAACTTGATGATTGATTTTGATTGTCCAACTTTAAAGGTTTTCATCTTGTCTTTTTTAAAATCCCATTTTAGCCAAAGTATTGATATTTCTTTTTTATTATGCCGCAGTGGCCGGAAGCCATTTTTTCTCTTTGATTTCGTTTCATCTTTACCCATTTAATATACAAAATTTATATTTGATACGATGGAAGTTTTGCTCTATAAATTCGCTTTTACCATACGCCGGGGGAAAGGTAGCTCATTTGCGGCGGTCAGGAGTAGTTTGCTTTGGCGTTTATATACCACCTAAAGTGAGAAAATGATGTCTTTCCACCTTTAGAGCGTACCGGGAAACACTAGATTAGTAGAGTCACTTGTAGCGTTATAGTCGGGGTTTGCAATATCTTTAACATTGATTTTTCCAAAGGGTAGTGGGGGACTTACCCTAAAGGCAACGGAACCGATACATAAGCTCAATTTTAAATAAATTTTTTTTAAGCGACAACCAATGCATTTCTCAGTTTCTTGGTCTGGCAGTTACACCTATCCCTAATAAATATTTATTTTAAAAAACGTTAGCTTTTTATAGCGTAATATCCACAAAACGGCAAATGCATTTTACAAAAGGCCACTAGCCAACAGCAAACAGCTTTTTGACGATACATCTCACCTGTTGTATCGTTTGTCTTCATTGTTTGGATAAATTTTAAACTTTCAAATTATGCTGTGAGACGCAAAACAACAAAGCATTTAAAGAAGCATCGATTACAAAGTTAAAGTCATCAATTGATCTCTTGTAAAACCCCCGATAAACGACAGGGGGTCATTTCTTAGTCCAAATCCTTTTAGGGGGTGGCCGAAGCGCTTTCCCAAAGGGACGGTAATGGAACTGGAGTTTGTCAAGAAATCGAAAAAGCACGCGAAGGACATTGTATAAATGGCAATGCTATTTTCTGTTCTAAATTTTGGTGTCCAATCACAAATGCCCCCACCAGATCTAAATCAACCCAAAATATATTCAATGTTAAATTAACACAGGCCCTAAGACCTGGGGGGCTATGTGGTCTAGTGTATGCACCCGCTTTCGCTCTTTATTCACTTCTCTCACCGTATCGGGTGAACATGAGACCGGGCCGTTAACAACGTTGTCTCAGTCAAAAATTGTAATATCGCCTAACGGGCGCTGTCCCCTTTCTACATTTTAATTTTTTGCTTTTGGGTCAGGGACCCCTTGATAGCCCCTTGAGCCCATTTAGTGGATATTGCTCTTAAAAAGCTCAAGCACAAGAATTGTGTGAAGTTGTGACCGCAGTTTGACGCCAATTCTTTGTCACAAATTTTCCCCTCCTGCCGGTTCATTATTTTCTTAAAGAAGCAGATTTCAAAATTTCCCCATTTTAGGGCAGAAAAAAAAAAAACAATGTGAAATTGAATGTAAGCTCCCAAATTTTTATACGAAAAAAGATAAATGTCGTTTCGGGGTTTCCCCTTTTTCAAAAAACGGATGAATGAAACAGTACAGAAGAAAAGAGATAAAGTGGTAATGGCGTTTTTTGGATAGAAACATTCTCAAAACCAAAGCCACACCACATAATCCATTTGTCTGTTGTTTCATTCATTTGTTTTGTTGATAAAGGGGAAAAACCCCGAAAACGTCCATTTATCTGTTTTCGTTATTAAATTGAAGCTTACATTCAATTTCACATTGTCATTTATTTCTTCGAGCTTCGAGCAGCAACGTTTTTATTTTTTTGTGCAGAGAAATTCC
>NW_027628685.1:0-3702 GCF_034508935.2 Berghia stephanieae | reverse complement strand
AAGAAAAAAATTATTTAATTATTTTAAATTTTATATTATTAATTATTAAATTTTTTTTTTTAAGCCAATTTATCCGAAGTTGTAAAAAGGCTTTACAAACGCGTCTGAGCAACCCGAACATAAAGAGAGGGGGGACCGACGGGACGAGAAAAAATACTAATAAGGTTTTTTTACCCCGATGTTGGGGAAAATGTGAGTAAAGATCCTTTTTTTTATCGAGGACTCCTATGCCCCGAGGGGAGGCAACGTGTCAAATCGTTTACAACGCGCTGCAGCAACAGCAAATTAACACGCAGAGGGGGGCCGAAGGCGGAGAACATTACAACTGTTCTACATCGAGTACGGGAGAAAAGTGAGAAAAGAACCCTTTTTATCCGGGCTAAAAACAAATGCCCCGGGCCCGAGGCAATCGTGCTCAAAGGTTTTTTCCCAAACGCAAAAAAGGAACTAAATTAAGGGCAGAAAAAAAGCTTTGGCAGGGGCCTTTTGGTACTGCACTAAGCGAATGTTTGGGTGTCTCGGAGGAAAACACCACACCACACACACACACACAACACACCACCAATAGCGTTTTTTAACTCCAATACCCTTCATTGTCGATTTTTGATTGGGTTTTGTATTGCCCTCTTCAGCCTACCCCTACGCTTGGTCCATTCGCGCTCGCGCATGTGAAAAAAGGGGGTGTTTTTTACTGGCATTTTCTTTCACACTTGGCATTTGTTTTTTCACATCGTAAAAAATTTATTCGAGGCTTTCTGGGAAAAAGGTTTTATTAATCAAAAGTATTTTTCCAGTATAAGCATCCAAAGTTTCTTTTGAGTCTGAAAAGGGATTTTACTGTTTTGTATTGAAAATTTTGTGATTTTGGATATTTTGATTTTATGTTTGTGTGTGTGTGTGTGGGGTGGGTTTTGTGGGTTTTTGTGTTTGTGTTTTGTGAAAGTGTATCGGGAGAAAAAAAACATGAAAGTGTTTAGTGCAATAATTTTTTAAGGTAAATTTATGTTCCATAGTAGTTTTTCTGTGTAAAAAAAAGTCCTTTTTTTTGATCTGGTTTAGGTTCAAAAGTCACCCTTTTTGAAAAAACAGCCCACCATTTGGCGGACCCCTTATAAAATGAAAGTGGTTAATAGCCAAAGGGGGGGTCGATTTGTGTTCTGAAAAACAAAAGGGGAAGGTAAGAATGATTTAGTACATTTTTTTTTTTTTTCTTTTTTGTTACACGTATTTCCCTTGGCAATTATTAAATTTTTGAAGACTCTATTTACTTTTTTCTTTTTTACTTAAAATTGCAATTTTCTGCAAAAATCTTGAAAGTGTAAATTTGGGGAAAATGTTGTCCCCATTAAAGTCTTTTCATGTTTTCATTCCCAAAATTTCAAAAAAAAAGAAAAAAGGGGCAAAAGGACCCTCACTTGCCCATTAATTTTAATTGGGTGGCTAGACAAAGACATTTTTTCAGTGGTGTTATCAAATGCCCAAAAATCAAAAGTATACTCGCATGCGAATAATGATGATCGTCCCGCTTTTAATGGGCATGTGTGACGTTGTAAAGGGGTCGGGAAAACCTAGATTGTTCAGTTTTTAAATTTCATTTTTGGTTGAACAATGAAATTGTGGAAACAGTCAAGAAAGGTGAGTGAAGAGAGGAGGAGAGAAAGTGAACTTCGGTCGATGATGCATTTAAAATTAAGCGCTAGAAAAGCATTTAGCAGTGGTGTGTTAAAAATGCACAACTCAACTAGTAATATGATGTGACAAAAGATGCCTTGGCTTTAAATGGCGCTGGTGCCCGTTGAAAGGTGTTGGGAAAAACCTAGACTTGTTTCATTTTTTAAATTTCTTATTGGTTGAACAATAAAATTGTGGAAACAGTCAAGCGAGTGAGTGAGAGGAGGAGTGAGGGGAAATGAACTGGTCGTAGTGCTTTAAAATTAATGCGTGCAAAGAATTTTAGAGTGGGGTTCAAAATGCACAAACTACAAAGTAATCTCGCATGTGACAAAATGATGCATCGTTGGCTTTAATGGCGCATGTGAGACCGTTGGGTGTTGGGAAAAACTAGCGTTTCTTTTTTAAATTTTTTCATTTTTGTTGAACAATGAAATTGTGGAAAACGTCGCAAGGTGAGTGAGAGAGGGGTGAGGAAAGGAACTCTCGGTGATAGGCATTTTTTTTTAATGCAGTGACAAAGACTTTGCAGGGGTGTGTATAAAAATGCACAAACTCACCTATGTAATACTCGCAGTGACTAATGATGCATCGCCCGGATTTAAGGGCATGTGATGAGTGTAAGGTTTTGGGAAAAACCTAGTTGTTTACGTTTTTAAATTTCATTTTGGTTGAACAATGAATTGTGGAAACAGTAAAGTTCGAGGGCAAATTCAAAAACAACTCTTTATGGTGACAATAATTTTTCTGTGTCTTGGGGAAATTTTCGCAATTTCGGAGGAGAAGAGAGAGGAAGGAGGAGAGAGGGGGAAAAAGGGGAGAGAAGAGAGAGGGAAAGGAAAAAAAATGAGGGGGGGGGGGGGAAGATTATTATTTTATTATATAGGTGTAAAGTATTCCCCCGGTTTTGTTTCTTTTTTCAAAACAGAAAGGCGGGTGGCGCCCCCATGGTTTAATAAACTTTGGTGCATTTACGGGGGTTGAAAAGGGTTCTCGGTTTTCCCCAATGGCAGGTTCCCAAACAAACGAAATCGGGAAGTTCAAAGGGAATTAACTTTCCCCCCTTTTTCCCCAGTGGTTAATTTTCCTTTTCAAAAGTTTCGTGGTTGTTGTTGTTGTTGTTGTTGTTGTTGTTGTTGTTGTTGTTGTTGTTGTGGTTTTAAATTTTTTAAAACCAAAGAACAAAATGTTTTTTCCCCCTTTTTTCTTTCCTTCTTTTTTTCCTTTCTTTTTTCTCTTCTTTGTTTTTAATTGTGGGTTTTTTTAATCTTTTTTTTCCCAGTACATCTTCGTAAAGGGTTTAAGTTGGCGAGCCAGCCGTCAAGGCTATTTTGAGCCACCCATCGGACCGCGTCCCGGTTCGCCCTTTTGTAGAGCCTCCAGTCGTAATATAATAATTTTTAAAAAAATTTAATAATAATAAAATTAATAATTTTAAATTAAAATAAAAAAAAATAATAAAAAATAATAATAAAAATAATAAAAAATTTCTGGGTACGATTTCGTGGCCATAGTTGTTTGGAAAAAATGAAAAACCCAACGGCCCATTGTGTTTTTTAAAGGGGGCAATAAGAAAAAAAACATAGGGTGTACAAATCCCAAAGGGAAATTAATTCCTTTACAGTTTTTATAAATTTTGGACTACTAAAATTTTTTGTCTTTAAAAAAAAGGGTTTTTGCACCTGGCTTTCTTACTTTTTCGGGGTCTTTTTCGGAAAAAATTGTTTTAGTGGGGGTTTTTGGGCGGAAAAAGGATTAAACATTTTTTTTAAAAAAAAACTAATAATCACAGGGTTTTAAGTTTAAAAATCTATGTTTTTTCTTTTAAAAAAAAAGATACAAGTGTGCATTTTTACAAAGACTTTGTCTGAAATAAAGGGGAAAAGTCCCCCAAAAATTAATCAGAGGGGAAAGGTTTAAAAAGGGGGTAATAAAATGAGTTTGGCTTTTTTTCCCTTTTGTTACGTAATAAAAAATTCCCGAGAAAAGGGTTTGGCTTTTTTATGGGAGAAATTTGGAAATTTCGGGGGG
>NW_027628683.1:0-2500 GCF_034508935.2 Berghia stephanieae | reverse complement strand
TCTGGTTAAATATTGAATTATAAACCAAAACCTGACGATCTAGCATCGAAAAGATTGTATTTATTGCTTTTTAATGTGTCGAAAAAATATGGACAAAGTTGATTCTCTGTCCACACATTTTTGAACCTTGAGAAACTATATCTTTAAAAAATAACAACAACAATTTAAAAAAAAAAATAAAACTTGAGCTTTAAATAGCGCAATATCCACTAAACGTGCTCAAAGCGCACAAAGGGTCCCTAGCCAACAGCAACATTTAACATGTAGAACGAGACATGACGCCAGTTAGGCGAAATTTATTTTAAAATTTTCGGACAGACACAACGCTGTTTACGGCCAGGAACTCATTTTACACCTGAGTACGATGAGAGAATGTAAGTAAAGACCTTTTCATGGGAAACTCAACTATGCGCCGAGCGAGGCTCGAACTCAGGACCTTCCGATCCGAAGCGAGTGGCATACCACAAGACAACATTGTCGCATCTATTCTATTGGATGATATGAAAATAATATGATTCCATATAACCTGCTTGGATTAAAGGCAAGAGGTATGGCCTATATCAATTTTTCAAATTAATATATAAAGTGTTGCTATTGGTTCTTGGTTGTATATTTTTTACATTTTTGAGCATTTGCATATATATACATATAAGTATACATTGTCGCCATAGATGCTCAACTTTGTGTTTATACATTTTCATGCATGCCACGTCTGTAAACGAATTTCCATTTTTTTGGATAAATATTATCATTATTATTATTATTATTATTATTTTTTTTATTTTTATTATTATTATTATTATTATTATTATTATTTTATTTTTATTTTATTATTTTATTTTTATTTATTATTATTTTTACTTTTTTTTATTATTATTATTTTTATTATTATTATTTATTATTATTATTATTATTATTATCATTATTATTATTTTTTTTATTTTTTTTTTAAATTATTATTATTTTATTTTTTATCTATCTTTCATCTTATTTTTGGGGGGTGGGGGAGCAAAGATTGAAAATTTAAATGAAGACAAGCAAAAAAGAAAAAACGAAACGAGCGTCCCAAAAAACGGGGTTTCCTCACAAATTTCAGTTTTGACACACAGTGCCTGCCCCCAATTTCCATTTTGGGAGAAAATGAAAACTTGAAAAGCTTTTTGAGCAGGGTAAATTCGTGAAGGGCTCTATAGATTAGCGTTTGGGGCTAAGAAGCTCACACCAATCCCTCCGGAATATAACGGACCAACACACAAAACTAAAAAATATGTGTAACATTGAACGTTTATAGTGGGGAAATACATTTGGGGGAAATTCCTCTTTAAAAACCGGGGGGTAAAAAAAAATAAATAAAAAAAACAATAACAAAAACCCAGTGACGCAACTCCATAAATAATAATATTTTAAAAAAATACGTCCGGTTTTTTGTTGTTGTTTTTTTGCTATCCGCTTTTACGAGTAATGCTCACTGAATGTATTAACCTGACTAAAACTTTCATGGATACACACAGTTTTTGGTTGTTGGCCCGTTTATTTCCCGGGATGGCAAGTTATAGCTTCTAGCCAAGCGCAACTATCATATAAAATTGTTTAATTTATTTTTTCATTTTTTTTTCCCCGGGGTTCTCCCAAAAATCCGTTGACAAGCCCAACCACGCTTGAACGGGTTCGGGCTTACTTCAACAAAACCTTTCAAGACATGATCGTCAAAAAATTAAAAATAATAATTTTAAATTTTAAAAAAAATAATAATAATAATAATAATAATAATAAAATAATAATAATGTAATAAAAAAAATAATTAATTAAAAATAAAATTTTATTAATAAAAATTTTTAAAAATAAATAATTAAAAATAAAAAACAAAAAAATAATAAATAATAATAATTTTTAATAAAAATAATAAAAAAAAATAAAATAAAATAATAATAATTAAAAATAATTTTTATTCTATTCGTTTCGTTTTTTTCCTTCATATTACCTTTCAGGGTTATTAAAAAAAGTGTAACTTTCTTTTTCGGGGAACAATAAGATCGCCCCTTTTTTTTTGTTGTTGTTTTTTTAGGTCTCTTCCAACACAATTGAGGTTATATGGAGCCGGAAACAAAAAAAAAAAAAGCAATCTAACAAAAATATACAAAGTAAATCAAAATCATCCAAAAAAAATCAAACAAATTATAAATAACCAAGAACAAAAAGGGAGAAGAATTTTCAGGGAAAAAAAAAATTCCCTGTCAAAAATACAATCACAAAACCAAAGAAACAGGTGGGTAGTAAAGAGAAGAAAAACACATCACTATCGGGTCGTACACCCATGGAAAATCATAGGTAATGATTCAAGGGTGATCTCCCCCCACCCCCGCGATACCACCTTAAATCGCATTTGATTAACCAGTTAATTGCGAACCCTTTTGAAAAACACATATTTATAAATTGGCCAAAAAATCGTATATTCAAAAAATCGATCGATTTTAAATGACCCTTCTTGGCAAAAACCTCA
>NW_027628682.1:0-3710 GCF_034508935.2 Berghia stephanieae | reverse complement strand
CAACTCACAAACGCGATGGCAAAAACAATAACAAAGGCCTGAGTGACGTCATTTTGCATACTAATCTATATATAATAGATTCCCAACGTGGAGTTTATTGATTTGTAATTAAAACTACCACAGAAAACATGAACCATTAACACAATTTTATTTCAATGACTCCCAATAAAATAAATGGCCACTAAAGACACGTGAACAGAAGCGAGACTATTAGACGATTAGCCGATAAATATAATGATAAATTGGAAAATTTAGGCACAACACACATACACACACACAACACAAACACACACACACACACACTTATATAATATAATATATATATATATATATGTATATATATATATTTATATATAATATATATATAATATATATATATATATATATATATAATAGCATTAATATATACATGATATAGTTATCACAAATATAACACAGACATAAAAAATAATATCAGTCAAAAACAAAATATAATAATGTGATACAAATTAAATAGTCACTATGAATATGTAACCCCGTGTGGTGTCCGGGGTCCCTCAACTGAGAGGGTCAAGAATAGCCCAACGCCAAGCCAGCGTGTCGTAAAAGGCGACTAATGGTGTGTGATTCCTCCATCTTGAGTCACCTGGTCCTCCAGGTTGGGGGTTGGCAAAGGGTTAACACCCCTTACCTTAAACTCTAACCGTTACAGAAACACAGACAGACAAACCAAATCCTTTTTTTAGCTTGGGCGACCGAAGAGTTTCTGGAATATCAGAATTTATGAAGGACAACAGACAAAGCCGAAAGGACTCTGCTGACCCGATGACGTCTTCGCAAAACAAGCAGCTTCGAATTGCGTCGTGGAACGTTCGCACCATGTATGAAGCAGAAAAAGCTCTCAAGTTGTGACTGAGATGAGAAGATACAGGCTGCATATACTTGGAGTAAGCGAAACCCACTGGATACAATCCGGACAGAAACACCTCAAGTCTGGGAGAAGATTTTATATTCAGGAGAGGGGACGGGATTCATACACAGGGAGTAGGAATAATTCTAAGCAAGTTTGCCCAGAAAGTCACTGAGAGGATGGGAACAATGCGGAGAAAGGATCATCATGGCGTCCTTTACAACACGGAGTAAGAAGATCAGCATGAACATTGTACAGATCTATGACCCAACAAATGATGCAACAGATGAGGACAAAGATACATTTTATGGTCTGCTACAACAAGTCATTGAACAAGTTGCCAAGGAAAGACATCAACATATTGATGGGAGATGCTAATGCAAAAATGGGACAGGATAACGTAGGCTATGAAGTATCATGGGACGTCATGGCATGGGAGAAATGAATGATAATGGTGAGAGATTTGCAAATTTCTGTGCATTCAACAGTTTGGTGATTGGAGGATCAGTGTTTCCCCCATAAGAGGATCCACAAAGCAACTTGGGTCTCACCAGATGGTATGACAGAGAATCAGATTGATCATTTTTGTATCTCTCGTAGATTCAGACGTTCATTGGAAGATGTGACAGTACGGAGAGGGGCAGATGTTTTGGATCAGACCATCACCTGCTATTGGCAAAGCTTAAGCTCCGACTCAGAAAACACGGGCCAGATCACATACAAGAGAAATTCGAGGTGAATGCACTTGATGGGGAAAAGAATGAGGAATTCAAACTACAATTGAGTAATAGATTCCAACCTTTTACTGAGCTCGAGGAGGACATAGATGTAGAGTCACATTGGCAAAGATCAAGGAAGTCTACATAACAACTTGCCACGAGGTATGGGGGTAAAGAAAATCGGAACATAAAGAATGGATAAGTCCAACCACCTTGGACCTTATTGAAAAGAGGAGAACAAGGAAGGAACAAGTGAATGCAACCCGAAAAGGGGGCTTCAAGAGGGATGCACAAAAAGCAGTATGACCCAAATAGAAAGGAAGTCAAAAGATTGTAAAAGAAAACAAGGAAGCATTCATGAACAGACTTGCAGAGAAAGAAGAAAGCAGCAGCGACTGGAGGAAAATTGAGGACCCTTTTAAAAAAAAACTCCCAAGAACTTGCTGGAAAATAGGGGGGAAACCCAAAGGGTCCCATTTCAAAGCAAAGATGGGAAAACTATTTTTGGAAAAAGAGGTAAATTTAAAGATGGGGGGAAAAATTTTAATGTTTGAAAGCCAAAGACAAACCCAGAAATTTTGTGAAAGGAAAATGGCAAACCAATTAGGGGATCCCCATCGATCCAGAGATTGTGGGTGCCATTAACAAGATAAAAAGGGGGGGAAAGCTGTGGCCCAAAAGATTAGGAGGTTAAAAATTTGATGGGAAAGAAATGCTGGGGCCCCTGCCCCCACTTTTGAGAGAATTGGAATGAGGGATTTTCCCAAAGGAAATTGGGAAAGGGAAAAGGACATTTACAAGCTTCCAAAAAAAGGGGGGCCCTCAGAAATTGTAATAATTATCGAGGATCACTTTTTTTACCCCAAGGAAAGGTTTTAAAAAGGTTTAATTTTGGGGAAAATTTAAGAATGCAACAGATGCAAAAACTGCGGGACAAACAGGCGGTTTTCAAAAAAAGTTCAACCCCCGACCAGATTGCCTTTGCGAGTCATAGTGGAACAGTCTATAGAATGGAACTCCCTCTTATTGTCAACTTTTGGATTACGGGGAAGGTTTTCGAAGTATTGACAGAGCAACTTTGTGGAAATTTTCTGGAATTTGGACCCCCTGAAAAGAAAAAAAAACCCTCAAAAAGGGAAAATGTATAAAGGATAATTTGCAGGGTTGTACATGAAGATCAGTTACTGAAGCTTTAAAAATTAAAGGGACTGGTGTAAGCAGGGAGCTTGTTTTCCCCTTCCCGTTACCCTTTTGGCCTTTGATTGGTAATAAAGGGAAAACCTAAAGGGAAAAAAAAGGGGAATACAGTGGCCCCCCGGAACGTTGGATGTTTGGGAAATTTTGCAGATGTTTGGTTCTTTTGCCCCAAAAGGGGACCAGATGAAGAAAAAACCACAATTATAAACAGCCTGTCGGAAAAATTGGTTTTAAAATTTCCCCCTGCAAAGTCAAAGGTTTGAGGATAGGTACGCTTTAAAGGGAGCAGATCAAAGTTAAAGATCAGGAACTGAAGTTAGAATTTTCGCTATTGGGAATTGAAAGGAAAAGGGGGGGGAAAAAGGGGGTTTAAAGCACGAATAGGAAAAGGGGGAAAAGGTTTCATTACATCTTTGAAAGGTTTGGAGAAAATAAAGATATTCCCCTTTAATAAAGCTAAGCTTTTAAAATCAAACGTTTAAGTTTTGTCCTACTGTAAGGAAGTGGAAAAATTGGGAAAGATTCACAGCCAAAGAAAAAGGAGGGTAAGTTTTTTGTAAAACCCCGGGGATGGTTTGTATCCGAATAAAATGGATGGATAGGGAAAAAAAAATGAAGAAATATGGAAAAGAAACAACAGAAAACCCGTGGGAGAGGGTATAGGAAGAAAAAGATGGAGATGGATTGGCACAGTTAGAAAAAATGACTCAAAATATAAAAAGAAAGTATTGGACTGGAACCCCCAGGCAGAAGGGTCGGGGGGGAAAACGGGAAATGGGAAGAAATTTAAAAAAGTGATATACGGAAGTGGTAAGATGGAATGAGATAAAAAAAATTGGTAGGTAGAGAAGGATGGAAATGTTTGTTGTGGCCCTTTCCCCGAAGGGGGAAAAAGGCAATGATGA
>NW_027628681.1:0-3713 GCF_034508935.2 Berghia stephanieae | reverse complement strand
TCCCCCGCCCATACCGGGGCGGGTGGGGACGGTCTCCCGTGGTCAGAGGGGGCCCTCGTCTAGGGCCCGCCGCGGGCCGGGGACCCGACGGTACGGACGTCGCCCCGCTCAGCCCCCCCCGAGAAGACCGGTTGCGGCGAGTTAGGGCCGACCCTAATACGGGTGGCGGTGCTTCGCCACCCCCCAAATTTGCGTTCAAGCGTCGATGTTCAATGAGGCGCGCAGTTACCGACTCAATACGGCTGGCCGCACTTTATCGACGCCGGCCGAGGATCCACCCCCAAAAAGGTTGTATTTTTTTCTTCGTTAAGGGCCAAACGACGACAAAGGGGGGGGGGGGCAAGCGTTGGCGCGCGGTTACTCGCGGGCGCAACGCCGCCGCCCCGTTTATCGCCTGGACCGCCCCCCGGGCCCAGGGAGCAGCCGGGCCCCCCGGCAGTTTTTTAACCCTTCCCCCCGTCGGGGGGCGGGCTGGGGGAAAAAAGAAACGGACGTGACCCTCCCGAAGGTTCACCTACGGTAACCTTTTTACGATTTTTTACCCTTCGGGGCAGCGCATTTGGGCGACATCCCCGGACTGCGATTTCAGGACCCGAAGCTCCGTCTCGCGGCCACTCCGGGGCCCTGGCTGCCCCGTCCACCGAGGTTTAGGACGGGCGGGGTAAAAAGGGCAGGGACGTGTGGGCCCACGGGATGCGCCGTGCTACGTGGCATTCCGAGTTCACGGCCCAACTGCGGGAAAAGACCGCCCCCGGACAAAAAGACCCCTACGCCCCACGGTCTACCCCCCCGGTGGGCCCCACCACTGTAGACCGTGCAGCCCAGGACGTCTAAGGGCATCACGCCTGTTATGGCTCCTTCTGTCCCCTGCCGAGGTCAACCCTGCGGGACGCGGCCTGCGCGACGGGGGTTTCCGGGGCCCCGCCTCTCCTGAGTGGGAAGACCGACCCCCGCCCCGAGGCCGAACGCCGACCCCCCCGTGGACGGCCCCCTCTGCCCGCCGTTTGTTATCCGCCGGGCAGAGTTCCCCCCTTTAATGGAATGAACCAGCGGATCGCCCACGGGCTAGAAAGGGCCCATGCCCCCACCACCCCCCGAATCATGAAAGACCCCTCAGTTGTCAATCCACGCGGTTCCGGCCCCGGGTAAGCTTCCCGTGTTGAGTAAAATTGACCCGCAGGGTCCATCCGGGTGGTGCCCTTGTCAATTCCTTTAATTTTCGCCTTGCACCGTACCCCCCCCGGGCCCGGGCCTCTGTTTTCTCCGGGGCCCGCGGGTTTCCCCCACGGGGCGCCCCGCGTAACCGGGGCATGGTTTACTGCGGAACTCCCGCGGTCCCTGATCGCGTTCGTTCCCCCCCCCCCCCCCCCCCCCCCCCCCCCCCCCCCCCCCCCCCCCCCCCCCCCCCCCCCCCCCCCCCCCCCCGGGTTTAAATTTCGGGGCGGTGGCGTATCAATCGTTCCCCAGCAAGCTGTGCGGCACGACCTGCTTTTTGAGCATCCAAATTTATTTGGGGGAAAAACCCCCCGTACCTTAGTGTCGGGCCCCGATACGCCACGTCCCAAACCGACAGGCTTAAAACGGAAAAAAGCTAAACCGGCAGGACGGGCAAGCGATGCCCCGGCGAGATCCGTCGCGAGGGTCCGGTTGCGGCACCGGAAGGCCCGCTTGTCCATCCCAAAACCACGACGGTGCATAATCGCCGGGGGGCAAGTCACCCCCGGTTTGGCGCTGCCGTCACCTCAGAGATCCCCTACGGCGTTTTTTTTAAAGCAGCAACTACAACATTTCGCCATGGAGCTGGAATTTCCGCGGTGCTGGCACCCGGCTTGCCCCCCGATTGGTCATAAAAGGCCGTGTTTGGTCTCGCTCAATCCCCCGAGGCTCGCATGCGAGCCCAGCCCCGACATTTATCTTATACCCCACCGTGCTGGGAGGGGGGAAGTTTTGGGGCCTGCTGCCCCCTTAAAGGGGGTGCCGTCTCGCGGTCCCCCTCCCGGGGTGAACCCTGATCCTCTCACCCCTAGCCAAACGGGGGGTCTTGCCCGGGGGCCCTTAAAATTTTATGGGCGGCGAGCAAAGGGCACGCCGCTAAAAGCGGTCGTCACATACCCCGAGTTCGCCTCGCCTGGGGGCGGCGTTAACACCCGCCGCGGCAAAATCCAATAAATGCGCCCTCTTTCCCCGCGGAGGTAACCCGTTAGGAGGAGGACTCGTGTGCAGTATTAGCTCTGGGATTCCCTACAGGTGTCCGGACAAACATCGCCCCCCCGTGTATTATCCCCGTTTTATGAGCAGTTCGCGGTTCCCCTTTGTGTAGGGTGAGTTTAGGGGGGCGGGTTAACCCTAAAGAAAGCATAAGACTACGGCAGGATCAACCGGTAGGATCCTTTTAAAAAACCCGGGGGGGACGGCCCGCTGGGACAGGAGGTACGGGCCCCGACGACCGAAGCCCGACGCCGAAAAACTCCCAGCGCTCGACCCTTCGCCGACGGCCCCTTCTCGCTTACCGCCAAAACCTTTTCCCCCCTTCGGCCTTCTCGTGTGGGTCGGCTGCCCCGACCCCCCGGAAGCTCGCGCCACCGACTAGGCCCTCTACCGAGGAGCAAACCCTGGGCCGACTCCGGCTTCCGACCCCCCCCCGCCCCAGGGTGGTGACCGTGGGTGTCCCAGGGGCCCCCGCGCCCCTTTCGGTCGCCTTGTTAAAATTTCTTTTTTTCCGACCGAGGGCCCGCCTCCCACTATACGTCCCAAACCCCCGGTAAGGTAGCCCTTTTCCTCTGCGGCTACTAAAAAAAAAAAATTTTTTTTGGTGCAAAATTAGTTCGACCAGGCAGTATGGCAAACCCCAGCCCCACCCCCGAACAGCCCGAAATTTTCCCCTCGCATATCTAGCGAAAGTAGCGGGGGAAGCGTTACGCCGCGTAAACGGTCTTCCCGAGCGAGTACAGGGGCCAACGGGAAGGGCCCCCCAAGTTCAAAACCGGTCGGAATGGGGGGGGGTCCCCGGTGCGATCTAGGTGGTGGGGAATTTTATTCAAAAATTTGCTCCGTGAGGAAAAGCGCTCGCCAAAGTTTTTTTTCCCCCGGGCCCCGGAGGGCTTACCGCGGGGGCGTCCGGGCTAGAGTCCTTCGGCCGTAGCGGATTCTTACCCAGGGCGCCCGTCGGTAAGCTCGAACGGACGGGCGAAAAATCGTATGAATAAAGTCCCCAAAACCGGGGTTTGAAACCCCCCGGGAGGGTTGGCCCGGCCCGTGGGGCCAAATCGATCGAGCCCGAGCTCGATGCCCCACTCTAGCGAAGTAGCGGGAAAGCGTTTAAAACTCCGCCCAAACGAGTACAGGGCCCTAACGGGAAGGGCCCCGAAAATTAAACCGGTCGGCAAAGGGGAGGTCCCGGTGCGATATGTGGGGGTTTTTTTCATTCAAATTCGCTCCCTAGGGAAATGCGCTGACCCAAAATTTTTTTCCCCCGGCCCTCGGAGGGCTTCGCGGGAGGCCGGCGCTGAGCCTTTCGGCCCGTCTGGAGGGTTCTTACCCCCCGGGAGCCCGTGCGGTAAAGCCTCGATCGACGAGGCGTAAAAACGTATGAAAAAAGCTCCAAACGGGATTTTAAAACCCCCCAGGGTTGGGGCCGGCCGTGGGGCCCAACTCGATCGAGCCCGAGTCGTCGATGCCCGATCGCGAAGTAGCGGGGGCCTTTTAAACCGCTT
>NW_027628680.1:0-3713 GCF_034508935.2 Berghia stephanieae | reverse complement strand
TGAAATGGGACTGCATTGGTTTTTGGGGGAAAAATTACTCATATTTCCTCCAAATTACTTATTTCTGATTCTTGAGGTTTGCATCTCTGGAATGCAGTTTTTTTTTTGATAATGACATAACATTTTTTAATTGCGATGAATGAAATTGCGGTTGTATGAAGTCAAAGTATCAGAAATGGGCTTTTGTTTACTTTTTTACCATTGACTTTGATTGTGGGATTGACCATTGACATTTCTTTGAAATCTTAATTTTGTTTGTCTCAATTTCAATATGCCAGAAGTTTTTTTTTTATTGTTTTGATAACATGATGCAGTGTGTGTAAAAAGCAAATACGAATATAAAAAAAAGCTCAGACTATTCGTTCTCCAGCATTTACTGGTCTGTATATCTATGTATGGGGGCCCCGAAGCTCAGTTGGTAGAGCACACACTTCAAAAGCAAAGGACCGAGATTCGATCTTTGGTGCATTTAATATTTTTTTTCTAACCCCCCAGTCCACCAGCAGTGTTGGATAGCTGGGTCTGTTAGATCTGGTGGAAAGTAATTTTGCGATAGACTAGCATCCTATCCAGAGATAGCAAGAAATTTGGCATTGTCCATTTCTTGCAATAGATACTGGATAAACTCTGGTTCCATGGACCTAATGACTCTGAAGGATTGCTTATATCTAATTGTGCTTTTTCATTAAAATACTTTGAAGGAAAGAATACCTTTACATTTAAATTTGACCTCATCTTGGCTACTCAATTTCTGTCCATGCAATTCTTGCTCAGATTTTTTTCGAATACTGTTGTTTTTTTAATTAATAGATTTTTTTTTTTTTCGTCTGTCATTTCGTTCAGGCCCTATTTCACATTTCTGGGTGACATTTTGTACATGTTGTGGTTTTTATTTTTGTCTGTGTCTGTCTTGGAATTGCCCCTATTGGTGTCTCCCCCCAAGGGAAACGCGACGTAAATCTATTAAATTTTTCATGTGATCCCCCCTCTGCCCCCCCAGCAAAATCAGAATTTAAAATTTATATTAAATTTATGGTTTTTGAATAATTAAAAACCCTTTGTGTTTTTTAAAAATTGCAACCGCCCTAAGTTTAAACATTGCATCTTTTTGACAAAAACCAGATTCTATAAAATTTAATAACCATTTAACTCAATATTTTTTAATATGGGGTTTTTAATTTTTCCTTATAATCATGCTCATCAAAGTTAAATCCTATTTACATTTTTGGCTGAATTTTTTAATCTTGTCAATTGAATACAAGACAGAATCTCTTTTAATTACTCCTCTACTATTTCAGAGTGTGAACATAACCCACTAATCCTTCTCCAACATATCTTACCTCAGTTTTTTTGGTTTTAATGCTTACTCAATATCAAATATATATATAATAAATAATAAATATATTTAAAATATATATAATTATAAAATTTATATATATTATAAATATATATACACGCCATAAAGTTTCCCCCTTTTTCCGAGAGGACAACTTATGGATTGGGCCCCTAGACAGGTTTTTTTTTAGAAAAGGCCTTTTAGAAAATTTGCTCGCTTTTCACAGACTTTACAGTTTTTTGTCACTTACTGGGGGCCTTTTTAACTCCCACAAATATGAATTTTTTAACGAGGACTTTTCCCGTTTTTCCCACCCTTTAAATTTTGTTTTTTTTTTTTAACAGCCCCCCTTTTTTTTCTAGCTTTTTTTTTAAAGTAAATTGATTTACTCCCCTGGTGTTTGGGTTTTTGGGGTTAAATTTTTTAAAAGGGGTTTTAATACTTAAGTAAAATGATGAGGGGGGGGGGTTTTAAAACCTTTCTTTTTTTTTTGTTTTGGACCTTTTAATTAAAAATTTGTAAATTATGGTCAATGACAATAACATTTAGGCTCTTTACTATATTAGCAAAATGCTCCCACTTTTTTCAAGGGGGAAAATAAATTTTCCAGCCCCGGGCAAAAATACTGTTATAAAATTTTTTTTTTTTAAGGGGTTTTTAAATTTTTTTTTGAAAGGGTTTAAAACGGGGGGAAAACCCCAAAAGCCCTTTTGCCACAGTGCGGGGTCCCCGCAAAGTGCAAGATAGTCTAGCTAAAATACCTTTTCCGGTTTACAAAGCAAAGACCATATCCCCTGAACCACCATTATCAAAAAGTTTTAACTGCTTTTTGGGTTTTATAATGCTTAGTACCCATTTTGTATGACTTTGAAAAATGTGTTCCACCATCTGCTTTGTAAATAAAAAATAATGATAATAATAAAAATTTTAATAAATAAAATAATTAATAATAATAATAATAATAATAATAAAAATTTAATAATAATAATAATAATAATTGATAATAATAAAAAATTAATTTCTGAAATTTTTTTATTGCTTTTATCACTTTGAAAAAACGGCCCAATTAAAAAATTTAAACATTGCTTAAACACCACATGGGCCCCCAAATACAATTGGAAAGAGAACTTGCTTCACCGCAAAGGGATCGAGATTGACCCCAGATGAAGTTGAAAATTTTTCCTACTCCCCTTTCTACCCAGCAGTAAAGGGGTAGTTGGGTTTTGTTAGATCGGGGGGAAAAAGTACTTTGGATAGACTAGCATCTTACCCAAAAGTTTTTTTGGGCCATGCCACAAAAAAACTCTGGTTCCAGGACCTGGGGGCCCCCTTTTCCCTCCAGGAAATCGGGGCCCCGCTTGGGGCCCCCTACGTTTTTTTTCGAAAATTTTGAAAATTGCCCAAATTTTTTTTGAAAAATTTTCCCATGTTCGGGAAAGCCCGTAAATAAATCATATAATGTTTAAACCCCTTGGGGAAATTTCCCTACTGCCACCTTTCACAAAAAAATTTTAAAAAGATGTTTATTTAATAATATTTTTTATGCAAACCCTCAATCAATTATATATTTAAATATATATTTTTTTATATATATATATATATATATATAAAATATATATATATATATATATATATATTTTTTTTTTTTTTTTTTTTTTTTTTTTTTTTTTTTTTTTTTAATTTTTAAAAAAAAAAATTTATTATTTTTTTTTTTTAAATTTTTATTATGCGTTTTTAAAATATACCCCAAAAAACCATAGATTCATGTGATTCTTTTAAATGGGAAAAAAAAAAAAATTAAGAAATTTTTTTTAGGGTTTTTAAGTCCCCCCCCCCGGACCCTCTTTTATTCCCAAAATTTTTCCAGGGGGGTTATTAAAATTTAAGGGGGTTTTTTTTTGTTTTTAGATTTTTTATTTGGGGAAATAAAAAATAATAATAAAAATAATAATAAATAAAAATTTAAAATAATAATAATAATAATAAAAATTTAATAATAAAAATAAAAAATTTTTTTAAGAAAATAATAAAAATTTAGAAAAAAATAAAATCTTTAAAAAAAAATTTTAAAAAATTTAATAATAATAATAAAATAATAATAATAATAATTTTGATTTTAAATAATAATAAAAAATTTAATAAAATAAAAATTTAATAAAAAAATAATAAAAATTTTTAAAAAATTTTGGGGTTTTTTCTCCCCGGGGTTTTTTTTTTAAAAATTCCCCTCCTGGGGGGGGCCCATCCCCCTGTATTTTACTTTGGCTTTAAAAAATTTCTTTTCTGAGTATGAAAAATGTCAATATCAAGGGTAATTTTATAAAATTTTTATGGACACAATATTTTTTTAATAAAATCCCAAACCCAAAAATTGGTG
>NW_027628679.1:0-2500 GCF_034508935.2 Berghia stephanieae | reverse complement strand
TTTATATATCAAATATAGTTTTAATCAGTTATCAATTTAGATCTATACAATATTTAAACACAATACCAAATACCATCCCAATTCCCTTTTTTGTGTGCGGAAATTCCTCTTTCGGCATTGAAATTCCTCCGAGTGGTGTCTGAAATTCCTGTGAGCCAAATTAAAAGTTGGTGTCTCTGCTCATTGTAAATTTCTTAAAATATTCTTAACACTAACACTTTCATACCTTTTGGGTTTTTTTTTCCAGTGTCTTTCCGTCCATACCGTAAAGAGAGGTAAAGATGGAAGGGTCTTGTAAAATTGAACCAATCTCGAGTGACTTTCACATGAAGATTTCACACATTCCAAGATATCACATTCAAATGTTGGATTGAGAGATGTTGTAGCTACAGAGGATTTCGTTCCATCATCTACTGACGCCCTTGAATATCTAATGGAGACTAAAATATCACTAGAAACCTTATGTCGGTCTTCTGATGTTGGTGTTAAACTTGAATTGGTAGAAGTTGAAATAATATACCAGAGTCTCATCCACAGACCATGCAAGTCAATGTTAAAATTGAATCTGTAGACATCAAGGCAGAAAAGTCTTCCCACCTTTATTCACAATTCTCTGATGTAAAGGTTCTACTTCAAGATGATAAGGCAGTGAACTCTTTCCACACATTTTCACAATTTAATGATGTCCATGTAAAACTTGAAGATGACGACATCAAGGTAGAGAAATCTTGCGACATCTTTTCACAATTAAATGATGTCCATGTTAAACTTGAAGACGAAGACATAAGGGCAAATAACTCTTCCCATACCTTTTCACAATTTAATGATGTCCATGTTAAACTTGAAGACGAAGACATCACGGCAGAGAGATCTTCCCACACTTTTCCCACTTTTATAATGTCCATGTTAAACATGACGATGTAGTCATCAAGGCAGAAAAATCTTCCCACATTTATTCACAATTCTCTGATGTAGGGGTTCTTATTCACGATGACATCAAGGCAGAGAACTCTCCCCATATTTTTTCACAATTTAATGATGTCCATGTTAAACTTGAAGATGAAGACATCAAGACAGAGAAATCTTCCCACCACATCTTTTCACAATTTAATGATGTCCGTGTTAAACTTGAAGACGAAGACATCAAGGCAGTGAACTCTTCCCACACCGTTTCACAATCTAATGATGTCAATGTTAAACTTGAAGACGAAGATATCACGACAGAGAAATTTTCCCGTACATTTTCACAATTTAATAATGTCCATGTTAAACTTGAAGACGAAGATATCACGACAGAGAAATTTTCCCATACATTTTCACAATGTAATAATGTCCAAGTTAAACTTGAAGACGAAGATATCACGACAGAGAAATTTTCCCATACATTTTCACAATTTAATAATGTCCATGTTAAACTTGAAGACGAAGCCATCAAGGCAGTGAACTCTTCCCACACCTTTTCATCATTCAATGATGTCCATGTTAAACTTGAAGATGAAGGCTCACAATGCATTGATGTCAGTGATAAATTAAAACTTGAGGACACAATAATTATAATACCAGAAACTTACTTCAGTGACGTCATCATTGGGGACACAATTTCAGGTGAGATAATTTTCTTTTTTTTACATGTGGTGTCAATATGATGATGATGACGACGACCACGACGATGATGATGATTATGATGGGATGATGATGACATGAAGGCAGCGACATCTATATGGTCCTAGCATGAAGGTGATGATTACAAATTAAAAAGTAAGAGAGATTAGGCACAGGAGTCTACCATTTCAGTGATGATAAATACTCTGTAGCTTCATGATATCTTTTAATTTTATTATGTTGTTTTTTTTTTTTTCTTTTTTATCAGGAACCCTGTAACGTCAACAAAGGAGACAAGAATTGTAGAACAATTTACGAGGGGCCAGTCTTTTTCAGCGGTTTGGGGTCAAAGGTCACGTCCATGATCTTGAAGACTGCACAAGGTATTTTATATTGTGTAGAAGAGTGGCTGTGAGAGTGGTTTGAACTGGTGGTGCAAAAGGATCAATTCCTTTTCTTAAAGATGGAAGGTGTATGTTTCTTTAGCAAAATGTCAAAGTTGTGTCAATGCAATAATTATTTCATTCCTATCTTACAATGGCCTCGTTTTACACACACTAATAATGCCCAATGTACATCTTGTATTTTTTCTAAAAGAGGGAAAGGGTTTTGTGTCTCTTAACAGCCCAAAAAGCCAAAGTTTTTGTCTATGCAATACATTCCATCATTCATATCTTACAATGGCCTCGGTCTTACACACACTAAGTTTTATTACTTTAAAAATCACTGTTCTATAGAGACAGTAATGCTCAATCTACAACCTGTAATTTATATCATGTTCCAGTTTATCCCGGCCTTCCCATTTAATAATCAGCCAATGACATCAGAGGATATTGAGTGATATCATAGTCATCCACAATTAGTTTAAAAGTATAAAATATGGTGGTAGTGAAAAGCA
>NW_027628678.1:0-17731 GCF_034508935.2 Berghia stephanieae | reverse complement strand
GCCGGGCGCGCTCAAAAGACATTCCCATAAAATAAAAAAAAAATTAAAAAGCAACGAACCGATTTTCTCAGCTCACGTCTACGCCATATTATTTTACACTGTGATATCTTTAAAAGGGAATTATTTTTATAATAAATTCATTTCAAATTAAAGGAAAGTCCTGTGATTTTTTAAAACATTTGTGACCGGCCGTCTCCAACGGTATTAATATCGGGATTGATTAATTCTGGATTTGATTCATAGCCACAAACATAAATCTTGGTGTTAATTTCTACTCCTTTATTATGGAGAATAAGTGCAATTTCTTACGTTGCAAAAGACCCCAAGTTTGTATTCCGTCACATTTGAATTGTAAATTCACTCTCACTGATCGTATCCATCCCGACATAATACCATTTTGAGACGGTAGGGTCACATTTTAATGTTAAACCGACTTGACCACCTACTTGGATTTTACTTTTGCGGTTGTCTAGAGTCTAGATGGCGGGAGGTTGTATTATGACTGCTGTGACTTGAATGATAACCGATTGAAGGTTTACACAAACAAGATGATGGAGTGTGACATCCGGTAATTCCAGATGACCACTCATGCGCGGTGCCACCAACTTCCTGAAGCATGCACAAGTCACAGGAGAAATGGACTGAAATGAACAGGACTGTTATTTCGAGGGCAAGATGGGAGAATGACATGTCATATCCTCGGTGTTGTGTATAATAAATCTTGGGTATTTCTTTCTGGCAGCATTCGACATTTGACCCAAGTCAATAAATAACAGATAGAGCACTGTAATTGTTTTTGGAAGAAGTGCATGAGGAATAATATCATTTCAATGTCATATTATTATCATTTCAGTAGGCAAATTAAGCCTTTAAATGCTCTATGAGGACTATTTTATAATATAATAGATGAGTTAATGTACAAGAGAACTTGAAGACATTTCTAAGGAAAGAGCTCATTAATAAATTGCACTGCTCTAATTCGGTGTTAGACTCTATATTAGAATTAGTGCACTTTAGTTTCGTCTAAGACTACAAGTTTACTAAATGGCGGATAAGCTATTAATGTCGGTGTTGACAATTTATATCACCTCCTCTCCTCTTTGTCCCTAGCAAATACAGGTCAGATACAATGGGATATTCTGACCGATTGATGACACAATGATTTAATATTTCATGAAATTTTACCATTTTATTAATCTTATTTTCTTAATAAATAAGGTAGACTCTGTTTTTCGGCTCTCATTATCAATATAATCCTTATATCAGTCAAAAATCGTAAAATGCAGTATATCATATAGTCTTTAACGTAAATTCGTATAGGAATAAAGCCATCATAATATCTTTTGGTTTTTAGTTTAACGGACAACGTAGTCATCCTACCAATCCATATATTCCACTTTGAACATTTCAAATTAGACAATTGGTAGGTTTTATTTCAAGAGGTTGTCTGTTCCTTAGCTTTACTCTATAAATTGATATTTTATAAATTTTTGGTTTGAACCCAACACATGAATCATTGAGATGGTTTATAACATTAGCATTCAATGCATAGTCACGGAATGAATATAATAAAATCGTAATGGGAGCGGGGGGGGGGGGGGGATGCTTGAACCTAATGTTTAATGATAGAGTATACCAATTGAAGAATGGGAGCAGAAAAGTGAAACAAACGGAAGCAACTTTTATTCATACGAGAAGGTGTAGCCTACATGCGACGTGCCATATTTACAGGTCTGATAACCAAATTCATTATGGACTTGATTTAATATTTTTGGCATGGACAATATTTTGCGTTGATTTGAAAATATTTCAATTCCATAATGCACCCATAACATTTTGGATTATCATATCTGCAAATATGTACACGTATACATATGAAAAACCGTCATAATTTCAACACATTGTTGTTTGTTTGTTTGTTTTCGCCAAATTGTTCAGATATACCTGTCTTACTCAATTCATTTTATCAGTATCAGTAGGCGTTTTAAAGTGGCTTCAAGCAAAACACGATTATAAAGAAGACACAGCATAGACGGGGTCAACAATGGTAATCTCTTGATTACAGTCTATCCCCAGGAGTACACGTGTCATTCTATGTGTAACGTGGTTAAAACCAGACACGACATGATATGGCATGAGTAGTAGAAGTAGTTGGGTGTAGTCTCTGAAGACTCACTAGACACGACACCCTCAGGCAAGGAAATGAACGTATGACTTCAGTGACGTCACCAAATTTTATGGTGACGTTTACATCCCACTTTAGTGACTACCTCTTGCCCCAGAGGAGCGTCTTAGTTACGTATGTTAAATCCTGGTTACCTATGATAGAGACGACGTCGCCAGGAAGATGGATGTCATATAAATATATCCTGGTGGGATTTGTCAAAAGTTATGGCTTAATTAATCTTGGAGAGTTATACCTAGGACAGACGGACAGACACAGCAGAGATTTGGATATCATAAGCCACGTGATGTTGAATTTGACGTAGGTCGAGATGGAGGTGCTTTTGTGTTGCTGGGTGCTTTGATAATTTATGGGTGTTTTGTATTTTAGCATGATCCCTATCTATGCCTATGATGGTTAAATGTTTGAAAATAACAAACATGTCCCGACAGAATTGTCAGGTGAAGGATCTAATTAATTACTATGACTCATTAACTCCATCTATTAATCTTTTAAAGTTATAATTAATAACGACTAGTTTGTTATTGTCTGTTGGAAATGGGTGGTTGGGTTTTTATTTTGATTTTTTTTTCTTTTAATGTTTTATTGCTTGATTGTTTGCTTTCTTTGTTTGGTTTCTTTTTGGGTTTGTTTTTGTTTGTTTTGTTCACCTCCCTTTTTTTCTTTTTTTTTTTTTTTTTGTTGGTTTTATTTATTTATTTATTTATTTTTTGGTGAAATCGCAGTCTAAATTTCTCCTTAATCCATAGAACAAAATATAAAAACAAATACAAAAAAAAAACACAAAAAAACGTGGGATGATAGCGTTTAAAGTTATGTTAAAAAGATCAGATAAAATAAACACACGTACATGTGTGTTTGTGTATGGGTGAGCGTATGTGAATTTGATTTATTTGTCTATCTATTTATTTATCTCTCAATTTATTTAGTTATTTATTATTTGCGTCTTCAACCAATCTAAATTGAATTTATATATTATATCTGTGTTTTAAAGTATAGAATTTAGAATTACTTCAATTTTGGCTAGCCTACTCTACAATTTTAGACAAAATTAAGTTAATTGCAAAATAAATCTTGTTTTAATCCATCAAAACTTGGTTTCATAACAAAAATCCAAGCGTTTTTTAAATTGGAAACAGGTTGTATCATTTTGAAAGATAAATCAATTATAAATGTCTCCAATTGAATTGAGTTTATTTAATAAATGACGTCGAAATATATCACAACACTTTAAAGAAGATAAAATTCAATATTTTTATATTTCAGATCTATTTCCATTGTTGAATTTTCAAAGTTTGTTTTTAAAAAAATATATATTGTTTTTTTAAATATATATATATATATATATATATATATATATATATATAATATATATATATATATATATATATATTATATATATTATACAATTATATATATATTTATATATATTATATATACATATTTATATATATATATATATATATATATATATATATTATATATATTTATATATATATATATATTAGGATTCTACTCCACACAATGCACTCACGATAAATATTCTACAACAATTTAAGATTGATTTAGAATGACATTTTTTTAAACAGAATTCAATAGATAAATGTTTGAATTAGAAATTCAGGCATAAGACATTTGTAAGCGAATGATTGGACTGTATACGTACCTGGAAAATATCAATTTGATTCTGTTTGATTTTAGTTAGTTTAAGGTATTTGAATGGAGTTTTAAAATTCCAAGTTTTCTTGAGTGGTTATCCAGTGTTTATTTTCCCTTTATCCAAATATTTTGGAACGAGTAGCCAAATCCAATAACGAATTTTTTTTTTTACTATCATTTACAATGGCTGTTGAAATGTAAATGTGTGTGATGTAAGAGGGCTTTGGATGAGATAGTAAAGTCTACGAATAGACAGGTAATAATCACGCGCGCGCGCACAAACTCACACACAAATTACAACACTGTTCCACATAAGGGTGGGATATAGAGATCGAGAGAAAGGAGTGAGAGAGAGAGCGAGAGGGAGCGACGGAGAGGAAACCGGGAGAGAGAGAGAGAGAGAGATGAGAGAGAAGAGGAGGGGGGGAGGGTGATAACGAGAAACAGAGACGCAGAGATAGATAGATAGATAGATAGATAGATAGTGATAGATAGATAGTAGATGATAGATAGATAGATGATTGATAGATAGATAGATAGAGAGGGGTTATGGATTTTCTGGGTCTGAAGAATCGCTTACATCATTCTGGCCAGAAAAAGACAGCAGATAAGTTATAATCTAGGTACAGATATAGTAATATGTATATCTTATATCAACGCGTCACAGAACTTTGATATCGATATATGAATTTGCACAAGACAAATCCTCATTGACGTAACTGGAATGGGGGTTGGGTGGAAGGGGGGGGGGGGGGAGGACAAACTGCGGTAAATAAATATGGCCCTGTGGGGAGTCTACACTGAACACTTCATTTTGGTAATGTTGGGGTTTGAGATTATTTTCCTATCTTGTTAGTTATGGCATTTTGTTTGGTTAGAGAGTAGGATTCCCATCATGCTCCTGGTACAAAACTATGACAGAGGTACCACTGGATTAATTTGGAGAATATTTCTCTGTCTTCCCCTTGAAATAATGTAAACAAGGAATCTCTCTCTTCTCTCTCTCTCTCTCTCTCTCTCTCTCTCTCTCTCTCTCTCTCTCTCTCTCTCTCGCATACACACCTTATACACACAATGTTCTACACCATTTCTCCACAAATAACAAAAATCATACATTTTATACAAATATCATGAATAATAAAAATGTTTGCTGCTTGAAAAACAAAGATAAGTAATGAACTGTAAGCTTCACTTTATTACACGAAGACAGATACTGTGGACGTTTCGGGTTTCCCTTTATCAACAAAGCACGATGAATGAAACACCAAGGACGAATGGGATATGTGTGAATGGCGTAGTTAAGTTGAATAAAGGTTTATTTTTTACAAAGAAATGACACACTTTTTTACATTTTCTTTCACAGTGCAGCTAGATATGCATTATAACGATAATTAATGTGAAAATGGGTTGTAATTACATTGCTACATACACAATTAAGGTATAATTATTAACGTCATTATGGTTATCTATTCATTATCTCGTGTGATAATCTGCAACCTTTATCGCATGAGTAAAGTAATATGAAACCCATCGCGTCAATATGTGCAGATATGTGTAGTCTTGTGGTATAACACTCGCCTTCTGATCGGAAAAGTCCAGGTTTCGAGTCCCCCTCTGATGGCGCTGAGTTAGTTGAGTCCTCTCATCGTATTCAGGTGTTAAAATGTGTACCTACCTGTCTGTCAAAAAAAAAAAAGTACTATCACCTAACAGGTGCCATGTCTCGTTAAACATGTTTATGTGTTGCTGTTGGTAGGACGCATTGTAAAGCGCTTTGAGAACGCTCGGTTGATATTGCGCTAAATAAATGCTCTAGTTTATTATTTTTTATATTATTATTATTCATCATCATCATTCATTATCATCATCTTCATCATCATCATCATCATCATCATTATTATTATTATTATATTATTATTATTATTTTATTATTATTATTATTATTTTTATTATATTATTATTATTATCACAATGTAAGTAAAACACTAGAGGAAAATTAAGTCTTGAGTTAAAATGGTCAGGATCAGGTGCTCTAATATCCCTGACGTTTACGAAAGGAAAACACCACTTTGTTCATAAAGGCTTTTGTCCTAGCTTAAATTGTATAAGTTTAGCTTACATGTGGCTTGATGGATCAACGGCACTGTATCTCGTCTTGTCACAAATATCAAGCGATGCTGACCGAGATCAGTGGCCGAATGGATGGTATTAACCTTGGAATATTATGCTTCGGACATTGTGCCCGTGAGTAAGGCACTTAACACCATTAACTCACTCGACTCAGTTGTTAATGAGTACATGATTATACGAAGTGATGGATATTGTAAGAGTGTTAGTTACACAATGGACGCCAGACAGGCGGACTGGTTCTGTATGAAATAAAAATATGGTTCCATTGGCCTGCTAGGGGAATAAATGAAACATTGTGAAAGCGCAGTAAGCATGGTGTTATCCATGGAAAATCGCTATATTAATTTTTTAACATCAAGTTCACCCCGACATCTCTTCTCGGCATGCATTCTTTCTTATATCATTAGTGCAGTTGAGTTTTGAGTTCTTCAAGCTATGAGAGCCAGCTTCTGGCTTCTAGGTTGCTATGGATTTCCAACCCTTAGCGAACCTTTGCAGCATCGAGATTGCGGATGATATTGCTTCTCTTCCGTCTTGAAATGTGCGCCAACCTTCATCCTTATTTGGATTAAGACGTTTTCTTGACTAGCTCTGTTTAACGAAATTGTTTTGTTTTGTTTTTCTTATGGTGTTGTATTGTTTTGCTTTGGTTTGTTTGTTGTTCTGGGGGGGGGGGGGGGTGGTTTTAATTTGTTTTTGTTAATTTTGTTTGTTTTGTTTTTTTTTTTTGTTTTTTTGTCGTGTCTTTTAAAAATGTATTTATTGTTTGTCAACATCAGTCTTCTAATATCACCAGTTTATTGTTTCTTTTTGTTTTGCTTTTGTTTTGTCGGTTTCGGGATTTTAAAAAATATTTTTTGTTTGTTTATTATTTGGACTATTAATATATAGTTGTTTGTTTGTTGTTGTTTTTTTTTTTCAATGAATTGAAATTAATTTGATATTTGAAAATAGAATAGAGAAAATAAACCAGTGGTTTGAATTTTAAGATTTTCAAATAGGGAAATAAATTCTTATTATTATCCCTTTCGCAAACAGTCTTGTGTATTTCATTCTATAGGCGAGTGACAAAAGCATCTATCATCGATTCCTTCTCACAAGGGGACATTGAATTTTGATTATTGAATTGCCGTTGCACACATGGATTATTTTCATAACCTCCACGACCCCTCTGAGAGACCCGTGCCTTCAACAGCATCCAGCATCCCCAAACCCAAACAGGAATAATTTTTTAATCTCCCTGTCAGCTGGGTATGGATTAGATTTGATTAGGAGTGATCCTCCGGTAGTTAAACCGACGGATTTGACCCTTAGCCCGGATTTGTCTTGTTTGCAATGGCATTAGTCAAAGGATGTGTTGGTGGGTGGGTCGGATGACAAGAATTGAGAGCAAGGATTCCTAAGTATTCTGCTGGGAAGATGATGAAGTTACATCTGAAAATGAAGGCTAGATGGGTGGGGTGGTAGGTGGTGAAGGGCAGATATGAGGATACGTTTGTTGTCCTTCAACTGCTCAACATTGAAAAATATTGAACACTGATTTCTATTATTGCCAACAGCAACAACACAACAACTACTAGAACTATAACTACTACTACTACTACAACTACTACTACTACTACTACTACTACTACTACTACTACTACTACTACTACTACTAATACTACTACTTCTACTACTACAACTACTACAACTACTACAACTACTACTACCACTACTTCTACTACTATACTACTACTACTACAAACTACTACACTACTACTTCTACTACTACTACTACTACTACTATACTACTACTACTACTACTACTAATATACTAATACTGCTACTACTACTACTACTACTACTACTACTACTACTACTACTACTACTACTACTACTACTACTACTACTACTGCTGCTACTACTATACTACTACTACTACTACTACTACTACTACTACTACTACTACTACTACTATTACTATCACTACTCTACTACTACTACTACTATACTACTACTACTACTACTACTATACTACTCTACTACTACAAACTAGTATCACTACTAATATTACAACTACTACTACTACTACTACTACTACTACTACTACTACTACTTACTACTACTACTACTACTATAATACTTACTTACTAAGAATAATAATAGTAATAATAATAAGAATAATATAATAATAATAATAATAATAATGATGATGATGATGATGATGATGATGATGATGATGATGATGATGATGATGATGATGATGATGATGATGATGATCATGATGATGCGATTACCTCGGAACCAAATAGGATTAATTTCTGTGTGTCGTTTACTAAGCTAAAATAATGATTATAATTCTCATTATCTCCCTTTAAATACAAGCACTCGTCTCAAACTGGGGGCAAATTGCAGTGGCCCTTTAATTAACACTATCCGAAAAGGTGTTGCATTGTGCGCTAAAGTTTGCCAGTTATGATATTGGGAGTAAACTCGGGAATAATCGTTATATAAAAGTTGGACTCTCCTTCCATTACTCTATTATAATAGTCAATAATTTAGATCAATACTTTGTTTAAAGCAGTTTTCGGTATGAGTGTTAAATGACACTAACAACGAAGAGGTGAAGATGTAGCGTCATTTAAGCGCCAAAATGTTACGACACAGGGGAGTTAATTCAAATATAATTGAATCAAATGTAGCTAGGTGGGGTATTTTCCCTTGTGGTATGATGTCTCTTTCCAATCACATAACCCTTTCAATATTATTATGACCAACTACTGTAATTTCTTATTAGACATTTTGGTTTCAGTTATAAAGATGAAAACGACCCAAAACTGGGTCATTTGGGTTCAGGAATAATAAGATATTAGACTTGGATAAATGGGGAGAACAAAAAAGTAAAATTATGTTCTTTGAGGTTCCCTTCAGTTTCCAAAGCGGGATGTGCCTCGACTCAACTCTTGTCTCAACCAAACCCAAAAAAAATTCCCGGGGAAAAGGGCCCTATTCTTTAAAGCTTGGGGTCAATTATTGGTTCCCAATCGAAGACCTTTTCTAAATTCCCCAATTTGTTGTTTTTTTTTCACACAGCTTTTCCCAAAAAATTTCAAATTTTGTGGAAATTTTCCCAAAATTTTTTTCATTCCCCCCAAAAAACATTTTAGAAACCCTCCAGGGCCTAGCTTTCCCAAATTCCCAACCCAAAAATTTTTAAAAAACTTCATTGTAAATTTCAGAGATTTTTTTCCTTTTGTAAACCAAAAAAAAGTACGCAATGGGCTTTTGGAAACGTTTGTTTTTGACCGGGCCTCTAGCTAAAAGTGGTCATCTTGAAGGCGTAAAATGAAGCTGTTTTTGGCGTCTCTAAAGGTTTCAAATTGCACTTAAAAGAAAATTGAATTTTTTTATTGTCTTGTTTCCCATTTTTTTTCCCGATTGAATAAAAAAATATTTTCCCTTGGATTCAGGTAAAAAAGTTTTCTGGGTTTTTAAAAACATTTTTGATTTTTAATTTTTTTTTTTAGGGAAAACCTTTGTTAAAAAAAGGCACACAGAGACATTCATTACACACACCCAAAAAAAAAAATTTATCTCATTAAAATGCCCATTGAATGGGCTGTGACCGGGGCCCAAAGGTTTTCTCCCGGGGGGGGGGTTTTTTGGCCAAACGGGACAATACAGTTTAGAACCAAATGAGGGAGAGCTTCATACCCCCAAGGGAAATAAAAGAAAGTCACTTTTAAACTTTGGTTGCTTTTTAAAAAAGCAACCCAGTCAAAAAAATTTAAATAAGACAGGGGAAACCACATTAAACGGGACAGACAAAAAGGGGATCCAAGAAAAATATATCTCTTTTAAAATTCTCAAAGTATCAAAAGGAAACCACTTTGCACTGAAACAAATCTCTGCAAAAAAAAAAAGAAACACCAAAATGGTTACATGGGGAAAATGTATCAGAGAACCAAACAATAGCATAAAAATACCCAATGGAAAAAATGATTAAAAAAAAATCCCCCTCACAAAAATTTTTAAACCATTGGGCTTTTTCCCTTTCTGCAAAAAGGGCACGTTAGCTCCCCCAGGTTGGGAAAACCCAAAAGGTCTCAAACCAAAAAACAATGCACAAGTCAAAAGGAAATTGGAAAAAGACCAAAAAAAATTTAAAAATTTTAAAAGATAGAAAAACTTTAGATCAATAAGAATCTTTTCGAGCCAGGGAAGGGAACCCCCGTTCTCCCGTCCCAAAGGGAAATTTCCCCCCACCCCCTGTCTTCTTGAAGAAAGGGAAAAAAAATTTTTTTTTTTTAAAATTTAGGGGTTTTGGAAATTTTAGTCAAATTTGGGGGGAAATTTATTTTTCGCTCCGTGTATGGGGAAAAGTTGCCCGTTACGAAAATTTCAATTTTACTAAAAAGTCAAGTTTTGGTGGGCTTTTAATTTTCCCCCAATTTTCAGCCCCGCCCTTTCGAATTTCCTTTCAAATTTTGGTTTGTTTTAATTTTTTTAAAGGGTTTTTTTGGCGCTTTTCCCCAAAACTTTTTTTGGTTTTTACAGCGCCAGTAAAAAAAGGAAAAAAAAATGGGAAAATAAAAAAGTTTTTAAGGGAAATTTCAAAAAAAAAAAGCAAACCCGGAAAAAAAAATAAACATAGGGGAAATGGGAAAAAATAAAGGGGCAGGGTGTAGATTCCCAAAAGCATACCCTTTAATTTTACTTAGGTTTTTAGATCCCTATAAGTCTTTATCCCGGACACCCAAAACCAAAAAACCAACAAAGAGGAATACACTGAAATGTTAAAATTTACACTCCCAAAAAACAAAATAAATACATAACAGGGCAGAAATTTTTTTAAAGGGAAAAAAACATCATTCCCCACCCCAAAAAAATAAAATCATTTGGTGTTTCCCTCCCCGCTGGGGCTCCCGGGCCCGGGGGCCTAAAGGGCCAAAAAAAACCCAAATTAAACTCATTCCCCCGACAAAAACAGAAAAACATGTTGGGAAAAAAAAGAAAAAAAGGGGGTAGAAGATTTCAGTTTTGTAAACCCCCCCCCCCCCCTGCCCAAAATATGGGGGGGTCAGGAACCCCCCCCGATGCATGTTTGTGTTTTTTCTGGGGGCTTTCGCTAAAATTACAAAATGAGTTTTAACCCCAAAGACGCAGAAAATTTTCAAACTATTAATTTTTTTCTAATTTTGTAATAGGTTAGTTCAATGGACTGACGAACAGGAAAGATGGGGGGAGGAGAGAGGAGGAAGGGGGAGGGGAAGGGGAGAGAGGGGGGGAGGGGAAAAAAAGAGAGGGGAGAAGGGGGGAGGGGGGAGAAGGAGAAAGGAAAAAGGGGAGGAGGGGAGAGAAAAGATGCGAAAACATTGGAATAATCATTGTATTTATTTTTAAATTTGGGCGGCAAGGGATGCTTTTCTTTGAGGTTTTTATTTTTTTTAAGGGTTTGAGTCAAGGGGGAAAAAAGGAAAGGATGGGGTTTCATTGGAGTGGTTGGGCTGTTTTTAGAAATAAACCCTGGTAATAATAAATAATAAAATAAAAAAATAATAATAATAATATAATAATAATAATAATAATAATAATAATAATAATAATAATAATAATAATAATATAATAATAATAATAATAATAATAATATAGAATAATCATAACAATAATAATAATTAATAATAATAAAAATAATAATAAAAATAATAACAATAATAATAATAATTAATAATACTAATAATAATAATAATAATAATAATAAATAATAAATAATAATAATAATAATAATAATAATAAAACAACAGCTATAGAGAAAGAAAAAACAGAGAATTTTTTAAGACACAATAAAAAAATGAAATAACAAATTTCCCAATGTTCCATTACCCCACGAGGTTATTAAGAGAAACATGGAAAGTGCTAGGCACAATAAGTACAAGAATTTTTGTTTTTAATTAGGAAAAAAACTAAAGTTGTAAGACTCACAGCGATACAGTTGAAGCAAATCAAATTAACATGCTCAAAAATTGTTATTTGTCAGATTGAGAAAATGAACAACACAGGGAATAATGTGCCCAAAACGATATCTGTTTCGTTTTGTTCTTAATAAAAGGTTATACGTAAAACAGATTAAGGCACTGAAAAAATCAAATCAGTAATTACTTTATAAACATCGACAACAACAGAAAAATAAAATTAAGAGAATAGAAAAACTTTAAAGGTTTCAATAACCCATTTTTGAAGGGTTCGTACCATTGAATAAAAAAAATCTGCTTTACATTTTTCATTTATTTGTTAAGAAATTGAAAACAAAAATTCATTGATAATTTTTGATTTAAGACATGAATTGCTTGGTACTTTTAGCATAATTTTGAAATGAAACTGAGGTTTAGTTTCAATGATTAATGATCCTCATCGACCAACACTGATACAATGACAAGAAAATGTTGAACCAAAAAGTCCAACCATTTCATAATTATTGGTTTATAGTCAGCACTTAAACGTGTTTTTTGTGAATGTAAACCTACATCCTTTAAACAGACTTTTTCACCCCTTTTTTCTATCATATGCCATTTTAATTTATGTATTCCCATCTTCTTTTTGGCTTAAAAAAAGGACACGTAATCAGATAATAGTCGTAAAAAAAAATACCAAAATTTGAACATGAAAAGGGTTTTAACATTCATAAAAAATAATTATTGTTTTTAAAACAAATAAAAATATTATGACTATATCCCACCATAAAAACATTAACGCAGTTTTGGGTTTCATTTTGGACTCAAGGACGGGTTGATTTGTAATGAAAATTTGTAAGCTGCACGAGTGGACATTAACACAATGCATTGGAATGCAACCACATTTCATCTTCAACAATAAATCAACAACCATTATTCCCTGTAAACATGAAAGTGAAAGATCTCAGCTCTTTTGATGTTGATGTTATGAGCAAGACAAATTTACAAACTTGTATATTGTAATATTTGATTGATCAATAAATCTTGCTAAAGGGGATTTTGCCATAAATTATGAATCATGATTTGAGCTTAAGCATGCAAGTATGCATGTGAGAAGACAAAAGAGACAGTTAAAAAAAATTTTTTTTTAATAAATACAACCACATAGGGAAACACTGTAAAACTTTAAAGCTCTCCCACCCATATGGCTAGGGCTTGACACTTGGAATCGTATCTTTTGGAAGATAACAAACCGACTCACTGGAACAATTATTACTTACAAAGCAGAACAAATTTATCACAGATGGAGAATGTTTACAGTTGAAATAGTGAATATTAAATAAAAGAAGAAAAAAAGGAGTGGAATAACCCAGCTTCCATCATGCAAAGCAATTTTTCAAAATTTTGTTATACCAAAGAGTTTTCCTTTTTTAAATTGGAATGCATAAAATTTTACTGATGCTTGATTTCTTAAATGTAATTTTGACTCAAACATTCCGCAATTTACAGACTGGAAAGTGGATAGTAAAATCTGAATCAGATTATCTGAATAAAAATATCTTTGAAATGGAAAAAAAAATAAACCAAAGAAAAACAGTCACACGGTTCCAAAACAGATAAGAATGGACAAAGAGAGAAACTGTGTAATGTGAAGAGAAAGCTAAGAAAATAAAAAAATAGCAGGGAGTTGCTTTTCTTTATAAAAAATGCATAGCAAAAAAGTGTTTGTTCTTTTCAAAGACGGGTTCGAATGGCCTTCGATACATCGCCTTGTGACTGAGGGTAGGGGTAACATTATAAGATATTATATACTTATATCACACTAATATATATTTATACTAAGTTATAACAATAATTGTACCGAAAAGAAAATAATTATGAGTGCTAAAAAAAACAAACATTTAAAATGACATAAAGGGAAAATGAAATAACAATACTATTATAATTTAATGCATGATTAAAATTATATTATCTACAAGTGCATTTACTGGCAAAGGACGGAAATGGTTTATACATTATGTCTGAGTATTATAAAATCAACATGTAGTTCTCAAACTATACCTTGATGCATCTCTCTCATTAATTTCGTAACTAATTCTGGTTCTCATCGTTTATCATTTATTCAATTTATCTGCAAAACAAATACACTGGTAACGGTATTCCTATTCAATTATACTCATAGCAAAGTAACACTGTTTAACTAAAACCCCTAAGAATTATGGTTTTAATCGGATCTTCCTTTGAGTTTCAGGCAAATGTTTCAAAGAAAATGAGTGATAAAAAGATTGTAATTTAGAACTTAAGATGGCATATTTAATGAAAACAAAATGAGTAAATTTAATGCAAACAAGATGAGGAAAAAAATACTGACTTTATCATATTCTAATTGTATAAATATCTAGATTTTAAAAGGGATTAGAAAAGATCTTGGTTGATAGACAGGGATGTGGTTTTAGGTGAGGTGGTCAATCATCATCAAGAAGGTAACTACGTCCCTGTGCCAATATATGAGGTGTCTGGACTGGAATCGGAACCTGGAAAAATGAAAAACAAAAGATTTACGTTTATTTGTTTGAGATATTAAAAAATTTACACCATTAATCGCAATAAATATTCCAGTTTTTAAGAAATATGAATGTAAGTAAATTTCAAAACTGGAATTTAATTTTTAGCCAATTTTTAGTCCTAAAGTTTTTTTAAAAGATCTGGAGCAAAACATGATTGGCTAAGATAAGCATCCTTTCCACATGGCAACAAGCAACAATAATTATTAAATCTAACACAACACAAAAGAAAAGAAAAGAAAAAGATCAATTGTAAATCAAAAAGAGATCAATTGTTAAATCAAAAAAAAATAATACGCACCTAACACCCGGCGACCTTGACCTCGACCTTGGTCTGACTCCAGGACTACTGACCTTCCAGGACTTCGTGGACTATGAGGGCTATAGCTCCGTGTGCGGCATAATCTGATATCATTACTGGTGGCTGGATGCCAATTTTCGACCGAAGTTCTTGTACCACTCTTCCTATGAAACCAAGACAGAAGGATTATGTGTGGCACAATATGAAATTCAAAATTGATCCCGATAACTTTTCCAATGAATAGTGTGTTCCACACTTGTCTATCTTTCAAAGTCAAATAAAATTATTTTTAGAAATTAAAAGCATTTAAAATTTCTCCCTTCTCTTTAGGTACAAGCAAAAAAATCCAATAAAAATTGATATATAATACTCTACTCAGTTGACTCTTATCTTCTTTTTAAATCTGAGATCATATGATGAAAAAATCATGGTGAACTCGAGAGAGTTAAAGTAGAAAACAAATAATCATTTTTTTTTAATTACAAAAATAAAATTCCCTTTATTCATCCATAGGGAAAATTTTTATCTTAGGGTCTGTTCTAAGGGAAAGACTGAAATACCCAGGCGTCAGTCACAGTGCAGTTCTGCAAATTGAACTAAGACGAGGTGACTTGCTCAGGCCACAGAGCCAGCATCAGATGATCAAACTCTGGGACCCTTACGGTATGGGAAACAAAGACCATACCTGAACCAAGCTGCCCCTAGCAGCATTGAACAGTTATAAATGGATAATGCCCAATGTTGTGTTAAATAATTTCCACTGCATGATATTGAATACAGCCTTTGAAGTGGACGTTAAATTTTTGGGGTATCCAATCATTTATTTCAAAGATACAATACCAACAATGTTAACGACCTTGCTATAAATCTTTGGAGTAGATTCAGACTGATTAATGAGAATAAACTCACCTTTCAAATCTTTCATTGTCAATTGCCTCTTATTCTCTCTACGTCTCCCCCCAACTCAACATTACCGTGTGCGTAAGGAAGCCACTTCTCGACTCTGGCTTTGCCTGAAAGGTCGGTAATGTCAGTTGATATTATGAGTTTAAGGTTTGGTAATGTCAGTGATATCTAATGAGTTTATATCATTTTCTTGCAGTGACAATGAACTTGTAATAAAAATTGTAATTATTGATTATTGGTTAGGTGAATTTTGGTATATGTTTTGAATAACTATAACAAAAAATGAATGTTGAGTTTATAGCACAGCACTTTTTTTTTATATTTAAAGTTTTTGCCAGTCGGAAAATACGTACCAACACAAAAAATACGTGTAACTTTGAAAGTTTATAGTTCTAATTGATATAAATATAGTGGGGAACTAATCACCAAAATGGCTTTTCTATAAACAATAACAAGAGCTGAGTGATGTCAATTTCATTGCTCTATAAAGGATATTTATGGCGTTCTTCTTGATAATACATTATACATACACAGATTTATATAGTTATATTTTCTTTTTCTGATTTAATTTTATTACCCCATTGGTGAGAGGAGTAAACTCTAATGGACAAAAGGAGGGAGTCATAAAAAAAACTACAAACACATTGAGGTAGCCGGCATTTTGTATTGTTTTTCTAAATTATATGACATATGGCATAAAATGTCGTATAGAAAATAAAGACTCACAATTTGCTTTCATTCAATGACAATCTGTCTTTCAGCATCTGGATCTTTTGTGCTCTTTTCTTGGTATGATTTGTTGTGACTGGAATTCTTTCTCCCTGTTCTCCTGAAGTAACTCCCAGATTTTTTTCATGGAAAAATGCGCTCTGAGTTACCTGAGACCTCAAAAGATCAGATTCCTGTCTGAGGGTCAGCAATGGTGTTTGCAAGCTGTGGATTCAATGACATAGAAATGTCTGTAAATACTCTACACCTTGGAACTCTTCTGGATGATGATGTGATGATGATGATGAAGTGATGATGATGCTGATGATGATGTGATGATGATGGATGATGATGATGATGATTGTGATGATAATGATAATGATAATAATTTAAAAAGATGATTTACAACCACCCATCCCTACCTGTTCCTTGTCAACTCGCGGCTGACAACTGCCTGTTGATGTTTTCTTTGGTGGTCTCCAGCCCGGAGCAGAGTTCCCTTGCAGCAGCCACATCACCCCGTAAGATCTGTTTTATCTTCCTCTGTCACGCGCAAGGTTCTCCTCCAGATTTGGGCCACAGATCTCGTCAGGTTGGACACTTGGATTTTCATATGCCTGGTGGGACTGGACATGCTGGTGGAAATACACGGGATAAAAAAAGGGAAAATTTTGTTACAAATGTAAAATTCATGTTATCAAAATTGAATAACCAAAAAGTTTAATTCTTTAAAAAATTTAAAGTACAGTTTGATTAACACAAATGTATTGTGGTTCCATTTCAAACCTTTTGAGTAAAAAAAAATATCATATTCATCCTTTGTAAATATACTATTACAAAGAACTAAATTTAGATTATAAGTGTAAAAAAAGGGGGGGTGGGGGGGAGGGGAGAGGGATTCTTTATTTGGACAAATATTGTCCAAAAGAAATTGTAGAAAGCAGATAAATTTATTTCATTATCGCAAGTGACAAAATTTTAACATGGGAAAATGGAAAAGCGAATTAAAATACAAAGACAAAGGATAAATGCAGCATCGTGTGTGAGCCCTACCTCCTGAATTCCCCCTTCTAGTGAGTCCACCTTGTCCCCGGCCTTCTCAGTTCTGAGTCCTTGGTATGATCTCTAACTTGGAGGTTCGAACCTTCACTCTCCAGTTGGTTTACTGGCGTCTTTATACTGTTCAGCTTCCATTGAAAGCTTCTTGTACTGCTCTAGGAGGTCACTGCGCTCTAGTCCTGGGAGAAAAGAAAAAAAAAAAAAAAAAAAAAAATGGGGTTTTTAAACACTTTCAGAATTTAAATTTGTTTAGTTTATTTTAGAAGTGAAAAATCATTTTCAATAA
>NW_027628677.1:0-3723 GCF_034508935.2 Berghia stephanieae | reverse complement strand
GGGGGGGGGGGGGGGGGGGGGAGGGGGAGGGGAAGGGGGGGGAGGAGGGGAGGAGGGGGGGGAGGGGAGGGGGGGGGGGGGGGGAGGGGGGGAGGAGGGGGGAGGGGAGGGAGGAGAGGGGGGGGAGGGGGGGGGGGGGAGGAGGGGGGGGGAGGCGGAGGGGAGGGGGGGGGGGAGAAGGAGGGGGGGGGGGGCGCGGGGGGGGAGGAGAAGGGGGGGGGGGGGGGAGGGGTAGGGGGAGGGGGGGGGGGGGGGGGGGTGGGGGAGGGGGGGGGGGGGGGGGGGGGGGGGGGGAGGGGGAGGCGGGGGAAGGGGTGGGGGGGGGGGGGGGGGGGGAGGAGGGGGGGGGGGGGGGGGGTGAGGGGGGGCGGGGGGGGAGGGGAGGGGGGACGGAGGAGGGGGGGAGGGGGGGGAGGGGGGGGAGGGGGGGGGAGGCGGGGGGAGGAGGGGAGAGGGGGGGGGGGGAGGAGGGGGGGAGGGGGGGGGGGGAGGCGGAGGGGGGGGGAGGGGAGGGGGGGGGGGGGAGGGGGGGGGGGGAGGGGGGGGGGGCGGGGGGGGGGGGGAGGGGGGGGCGGGGGGAGGGGAGAGGAGGGGGAGTGAGGGAGGAGGGGGGGGGTGCGGGAGAGGCGGGGTGAGGGGAGGGGGGTGAGGAGGGGGGGGGGCGGGAGAGGGGGAGGGGCGGGGGGAGGGGGGGGAGGGGAGGGAGGAGGGGGGCGGAGGAGGGGGGGGGGGGGGGGGGGGGAGGCAGGGAGAGGAGGGGGGAGGGGGGGGAGTGAGGGGGCGGGGCGGGGGGGGGGAAGGAGGAGGAGAGAGGAGGGAGGAGGAGGGGGGGGGAGGGAGGAGGAGGGGGGAGGAGGGGGGGGGGGGGGAGGGGGGGGGGAGGGGGAGGGGGAGGGGGGGGGGAGGGGAGGGGGGGGGAGGGGGGGAGGAGGGAGGAGGGGGGAGGGGGAGGGGAGCGGAGGGAGGAGGGGAGGGGGGAGGGGGGAGGGGAGGGAGGGGAGGAGGGGGGAGGAGGGGGGGAGGGAGGGGGGGGGGGGGGGAGGGGGGGAGGGGGGGGAGGGGCGAGGAGGGGGAGAGGAGGGGGGAGGGGAGGGGAGAGGAGGGGAGGGGAGGAGGAGGGGGGGAGGGGGAGGGAGGAGGAGGGGGAGAGGGGAGGGAGGGGAGGGGCGGAGGGAGGGGGGGAGGAGGGGGGGGGGGGAGGAGGAGGGGAGGGGGAGGGAGGGAGGGGGAGGGGAGGGAGGACGGGAGGGGGAGGGGAGGGGAGGGGGAGGGAGGGAGGGGAGGGGGGGGAGGGAGGGGGGAGGGGGGAGGGGAGGGGAGGGGGGGAGGAGGAGGGGGGGGGGGGAGGGAGGGGGGAGGGAGGGGGAGGGAGGGGGGGGAGGGAGGGGAGGGGGGGAGGGGGGGGGGGGGGAGAGGGGTGGGAGGAGGGGAGGGAGGGGGAGGGGGGGGGGGGAGGAGGGCGGGGAGGGGGGGGAGGGGGGGAGGGAGGGGGGGGGGAGGAGGGAGGGGGAGGGAGGAGGGGGGAGGGGGGGAGGGAGGGGAGGGAGGGGAGGGGGGAGGGGAGGGGGGAGGGGGAGGGGGGGGGAGGGAGGGGAGGGGGGGAGGGGAGAGGGGAGGAGGAGGGAGGAAGGGGAGGGGGGGAGGGAGGGGGAGGGGGAGAGGAGGGGAGGGGGGAGAGGAGGGAGGAGGGGGGGGAGGAGGGGGGAGAGGGGGGGGGAGGGGAGGGGGGGGGAGGGGGGGGGAGGGGGGAGGGGAGGGGGAGGGGGGGGGGAGGGGAGGGAGGGGGGAGGGAGAAGGGGGGAGGGGGGGAGGAGGGGAGGGGGAGGGAGGAGAGGGGGGAGGGGGGGGGGGGGGGGAGGGAGGGAGGGGGGGCGGAGGGGAGGGGGAGGGGGAGGGGGGAGGAGGGGGGGGGGGGGGGAGGGGGGGGGGGCGGGGGGGGAGGGGGGAGGAGGGAGGGGAGAGGGGGGAGGAGGGGAGGGAGGGGAGGGGGGAGAGGGAGGGGGGAGGGGGGAGGAGGAGGGGAGGGGAGGGGGGAGGAGGGGGGGAGGGGGGGGGGGGAGGGGAGGAGAGGGGGGGAGGGGAGCGGAGGGGGGAGGGCGGGGGGGGGAGGGGGGGGGAGGAGAGGGAGGAGGGGAGGAGGGGGGGGGGGGGGGGAGGGAGCGGGAGGGGGGAGGAGAGGGGAGGGAGGGGCGGGAGGGGGGAGGGGGAGGGAGGAGAGGGGAAGGGCGGGGGGGGGGGAGAGGGGGGGGAGGGGAGGGGGGGGCGGGGGGGGAGGGGGGGGGGGGGGGGGGGGGGGGGGAGGGAGGGGAGGAGAGGGAGGGGGAGGGGGGGGGAGGGCGGGTGGGGGGGGGGAGGGAGGGGGGAGGGGGGGGGGGGGGGAGGGGGGGGGGGGAGGGGGGGGGGAGGGGGGGGGAGGAGGGGGGGGAGGAGGGGGGGGGGGGGAGAGGGAGGGGGGAGGGAGGGGGGGGAGGGGAGGGAGGGGGAGGAGGGGGGGGGGGAGGGGGGGGGGGGGGAGGGGGGGGGGGGAGGGGGGGAGGGGGGGGGGGGGGGGGGGGGGAGAGGGGGGAGGGGAGGGGGGAGGGGGGGGGGGGGGGGGGGGGGAGGGGGGGGGGGGGGGGAGGGGGGGAGGGAGGGGGGGGGGGGGAGGGGGGGGGAGGGGGGGGGGGGGAGGGAGGGAGGGGGGGGGGGGAGGAGGAGGGGAGGAGGCGGAGGGAGGCGGGGAGGGGGCGGAGGGCGGGGAGAGGGGGGGAGGGGAGGGGGGGGACGGGGAGGGAGGGAGGGGGGGGGAGAGGAGGAGGGGAGGGGGGAGGGGGGAGGAGGAGGAGGAGGGAGAGGGGAGGGGGAGGAGGGGGGAGGGAGGGGAGGAGGGGGGGAGGGGGGGAGGGAGGGAGGGGGAGGAGGGGGAGGGGAGGGGGAGGGGAGGGAGGGAGGGGAGGGAAGGGGCGAGGGAGGAGGTGGGAGGGGGGGGGGAGGGGGGAGGGGGGGAGGGAGGGGGGAGAGGAGGAGGGAGGGTGGGGAGGGAGGGGGGAGAGGGAGAGGAGGGGTGAGGAGGGAGGAGGAGGGGGGGAGGAGGGGAGCGGGGCGGGGAGGGAGGGGGGGGGGGAGGGGAGGCGGGAGGGGGGGGGAGGGGAGGGGGGAGGGGCGGGGAGGGGAGGGGGGGAGGGGAGGGAGGGGAGGAGAGGGAGGGGAGGAGGAGGAGGGGGGGAGAGGAGGGGGGGAGGAGGGGAGGAGGGAGGGGGGAGGGGGAGGGGGGGAGGGGGGAGGAGGGGGAGGAGGGGGGAGGGGGGGGGGAAGGAGGAGGAGGAGGAGAGGGAGGAGGGAGGGGGGGGGGGGGGGGGGGGGAGGGGCGGGAGGGGGGAGGAGGGGGGGGGGAGGAGGGGGAGGGAGAGAGGGGGGGAGGGGGAGGGGGGGAAAGGGGGAGAGGCGAGGAGGGAGGGGAGGGGGAGGGGGGGAGGGGAGGAGGGGGGGGAGGGGAGGAGGGGGAGGGAGGAGGGGGAGGGGGAGGAGGGAGGAGGAGGGGAGGGGGGAGGTGGGAGGGGAGGAGGGGAGGGGAGGAGAGGGGGGGGGAGAGGAGGAGGGGGGGGGAGGGAGGGGGAGGGGAGGGAGGGGAGGGGGGAGGGAGGGGGGAGGGAGGGGGGAGGGGGGGGGAGGAGGAGGCGGAGGGAGGGGAGGGGGGGGGGGGGAGGGGGGGGAGGGGAGGAGGGGGAGGGGAGGGGAGAGGGA
>NW_027628675.1:0-3716 GCF_034508935.2 Berghia stephanieae | reverse complement strand
TTCTTCTTCTTCTTCTTCTTCTTCTTCTTCTTCTTCTTCTTCTTCTTCTTCTTCTTCTTCTTCTTCTTCTTCTTCTTCTTCTTCTTCTTCTTCTTCTTCTTCTTCTTCTTCTTCTTCTTCTTCTTCTTCTTCTTCCTTTAAAGTTTGTAACTTCAGTGTTAAAGATTCCACAAACCACAGTAATTTTCTTTAATTTGAGATGTGAGACTATTCCCTGTTTCAATGTTGATGGTATGAATGAGTACACGTGTGGCTATGTGGTCTTGTAGTATGACACTCGCCTTCGGATCGGAAAGTCCTGGGTTTGAGCCTCGCCGGCGCATAGTTGAGTCCTTGGAAAAGGCTCTTTATTCACATTCTCTCACCGTACTCAGGTGTAAAATGAGTACCTGGCCCTTAGCAGCGTTGTCTCTTTCGGAAAAAAAAATTGTAATATCACCTAACAGGTGTCATGTCTCGTTCTACATGTAACGTGTTGCTGTTGGTCAGGGACCCCTTGTACAGCGCTTTGAGCACGTTTAGTGGATATTGCTCTATATAAAGGCTCAATTTAAATTACATGTGAACATTCACTCTTGTGTGGAGAACCATTAACTTGGATGGTACCCTCTTATTTTGTTAAATATCACCCAGGGGTAATTTCACTTGGCCCTTAGGGCCTTTGCAAAATATTGTCACTTTGTCTTCTCTGTTGAGTGTGTGCACCTGGGTTACGTTAATCTGTTATTGTTTCAAAGTGAACTGGACAAAGAAATAAACTTAAAGTCAAAATAATCAGAAATAAATATTGAAATTCTTTTTGAAGTTTTGGAAATGAAAGTCGTCCCTTCTCAACGAATGCATAGTTTAACTGATATTTTATGACTTGAGTAAAAAATTCAACATTAAACATCTATCTACATTTCATATAAGTACACGAAAGTAAAAAGAAGATTAAAGTGTGGCTTTATGGTCCAGTGCTATAAAACGCGACTTGTCACCAGTAGGTCATGAGTTCCAGTACCACTGTTGGGGTACTATTTTGATTCATCATTGGAAAACTGCTCTTTATTTCTATCTTATCAAGATACTGCGGGGGTAATGAGTACCTAAAGTTGTCTATGTCGGTTAAAACAAACAAACTAACAAACTGTAATAACTCCTTGCAGGCGTCATGTTACGTATTACATAATATTTTTAGGTATAGCTGTTGGCTTGAGATCTTTTGTGAAGCGTGTTGAACTCGTAATTAACTGAGTATTGCGCTATATTAAAGTAATGTAGGATTGTTTTGGAGCAGAGAGAGAGAGAGAGAGAGAGTGTGTGTGAGAGAGAGAGAGAGAGAGAGAGAGAGAGAGAGAGAGAGAGAGAGAGAGAGAGAGAGAGAGAGAGAGAGAGAGAGAGAGAGAAGACGAGGAAATAGAGAAGGATTGATTCGATCATTAAAAGTTGCCTTACCTACTTTTGTGTTCTACGACCAGAGTGGGGTCAGACAATACTGTGCTTTTTTTATATTGGCACAACATGGGTGAACGACATCCCGACATATCTCGGCTCTTCCCCCATACTCCCCCTCTCTCCTCCTCGCACATCCTCCAAGAACGAATAAACAACAAAAAAGCAAACACACAATCAAAAGACAATAAAACAAACAAACAAACAAAGAACCAAACAAACAAACAAACAAACAAACAAACAAATAAACAAACAAAAAGAAACAAGAAAAAAAAACGCAACAATAACAAAACAAACACCCCCCCCCCAAAAAAAAAAAAAACAAAAAAAAAAAAAACAAAAAAGAAAAAAAAGAGGAAACAAAGACACCCCCCCCCCCAACAAAACAAAACAAAAAAGAAAAAAAAAACAAAAAAAACAAAAAAAAAAACAAAAAAAAAAAAAACAACCCCCAAACTACAACAACAACAGAAAGCTGATGAAAAACAAAAAACGAAAAAAAAAAAAACAACGAATAAAACCTCCATAATTCATTATCAGATCCGTTATAATCAATAACGTTCGACCAAGTACCCTGATCAATAAAATTGAAAGCTTTAGTATATTGAGACATTTCACAATCGTACATCAGATTGAAGTCAATGTAGTATAAAGTAGTCTATTATGCAAATCATATCGAACCAAGCTCTTCCGTGCAGTCGTTTTTTTTTTTTTTTTTGGTTGTTTTTTTTGAAGACCTACGCAAAGAATATCAAATCAGCTTTTTCGTGTATGAGCCCAACCGATGAAGTTACCGGCATCTGGTATTTGTACATCATTTCTTTTGTTTTATATAACAATACATATGATAAAGCACTATTCACTAAGATGCTCAAAGTGCTTTACAATGATCCATAGTCAACAGTATCTTTTAAAATGTAGGACAAGATCTGGCTATTTTTAAGCGCACGATTTTCTTCCTAACAGAGACAGCAGTTATATCCGCCAAGTACTCATTTTACACATGAATATTTTTTGACTTAGTGGCTCAGTGATACGGTGTCTCGTCTAGTCATAAGAGTCAAGCGATGCTATATGTGATGAGGCCGGGTGGGTGACAGTGATCGTGGTAATTTTGTAATTCGGTAAAGTCCTTTGGTAGGATATTTAACACACATTGCCACATTCGACTCAGATATGAATGGGTACCCGGCTATAGGCAGTGATGGATGTTTAAAGAGTGTTAGTACAAAAATGGCGCATAGCAGGCGGCCAGTACTATATGAAATGGAAATGATTTGAGTCCATATAGAATCCTTGAGAGTAAAGTGAATCAATGAGAAGCGCATTGAACATGGGGAATTCGTGGAAATGCGGTATATGAATGTTCATATGTATTTAATGGTGTGAGGAAATGTGAAGCCTTTTTAAAGGACTCACCGCCCATAGCGAGATTCGAACAGCCGATTTAAGGGGTTAAATGCTGAGTCTTCTGTCTCTAGACCATAAAGCCGCACGATCCACAAAAATGAGTCACAGAATTGTTATCATTTTAACCACCATCAACATATAGATAGTTCGAAGTTGACGTCACTCAGGTCTTTGTTATTGTTTTTTTTTTGCCATCCGCGTTTATGAGTAATGCTCACTAAACTGTATTAACCCGACTATAAACGTTCATGGATACACACAGGTTTGTGTGTTGTTCCGTTATACTTCCGGATGGCAATGTTATGAGCTTCTTAGCCAAGCGCATACTATCTATACAGACAAATGATTCACCCCAAAAAAAAAAAAAAATTAAAGAAAAGAAAGAAAAAAAAAAGATTACTTTCAAGTCGGGGAAATTTACATGGATGGATTGGGGTAACAAAATAAAATCCCAACTAAAACCACGATGGAATAGAAGCTTCAATTTAAACAATATTTTGTTTATTATTCGCCTTAATAGCGCCATCCTCTCATTTCTCTCATTTCTTATTGTTTCGTTAAGCGTTTTTTTTTGTTGTTGACAAAGGGGAAACCCAAAAGGTCACATCATCTGTCTTTATACATTGAATTAAAGCTTCTACTCCCTTTTATTATTTTATTGATTTCTCCCAGCTTCAATCAGCAACATGTGCATTATTTCTTCACAAATAATATTAATGCCAATAAACTATTAAAAAAAAAAAACCGGTTCTGCATTGCCAAATTTGATAGAAAATCAATAAGTGGAAAATACGATGAACTCATCTGAAATTCCTGAAATATCCAGTTTCCTCATTCCTCTCTCATGGGATTTGTGGAATCTTGGACGCATT
>NW_027628674.1:0-3745 GCF_034508935.2 Berghia stephanieae | reverse complement strand
AAAAAGAAAAAAAAAGGGGAAGAGAGAGAGAGGAAAAGGGGAGAAGAGAGAGATGATATTGGATAGATAATAGGCAATAATAGATTGTGATAGTAGATATATTGAAGATGGAGAAAATAGATAGGAAAAATATATAATATATTAATATATATATATATATATTATATATATATTAAAAATAGAAAAAAAGTAGATAGATAGGAAGATTGTAATGGAGAAAAAATAAAAGGGAAGAAAAAATGGAGTGAGGGAAAGACAAAGGGATTGGGGAGAGAGAGAGAGAGAGAGGGGAGGAGAAGAGAGAAAAAGAGAGAGAGACTTCCCCTTTCCACGTTATATTATTTAAAATGGGACCCGGGTTCTTGTTTTCAGCGGAAAATTTTACTTTTGCTAAAACGCTCCTTTTAAAAGGTAGGATAATTCGATAAATTTGTGGATCCCGGTTCCTACTTGCTCAAAAAGACTACTAAAAAACAACACAAAATAAAATAGTAAGAAATTTCCCCATTGTTTTTTTTACCCCTTTTAAAATCATTATATACTTGACGCAGTGCCAAATGTGCTATGCGTTAAATAAAATACTCACCCGTTCTAGTACTTAGATGAATGTACAAGCGAAAAGAATACGTGCAACCTTTAACGAGTATAGGTTATAGTAGAGTGATTTCTATGAGAACTAATCACCTAAGTGGCGAACGGATAATAAAATTGGAAAGATAGATATGGAGAGGGTTATAGAGAGGAATAGAGAGAGTGTGTCTAAATATGAATTTTCCTACACACAAATATATTATATATTTTGGCAGCAAGATTGGTATTTAGGTCTCTTACATTGAGCAAAAGTACTTTTCGATAGATCAGAGTCCTGTCCAAAGGATATTTTTTGTCACCATCATTGTTTTAATTTTGTAGCAAGGAGGAGTTAGTTAATATTCATCATCAAGCCGAGGACAATCAATTACCATCGCTTTTTCATTTGGTCAAATGAATTCAACTCATTTGAAAAATGAGTGTAACTTTAAACGTTTATGTCAGAAGTAAGAGGGATGCAATGAGAATAATCACCGAAATGGTGGTCTTAACGAATATAATGAGAGAGTGAGTGAAAATGAAAAAACACAAAAGAGAGAGAGAGAGAGAGTGATAAAGAGATAAAGATAGATATATGGATAGATAGATAGGCAAATAGATAGATTGATAGATAGATAGATATATTGATAGATGGAGAAAGATAGATAGAGAAATATATATATATTGATAGATAGATAGATAAATGAATAGATAGAAAGATAGATAGATAGGGAGATTGATAGATGGAGAAAGATAGATAGGTAGATAAATAAATGAAGAGTGAGGGAAAGAGCGACAGGAGTGAGAGAGAGAGAGGAGAGAGAGAGAGAGTGAGAGAGAGAGAGACTTCCCATTTCACACGTTATATTATTTAATTGGGAAGCTGGGTCTCATGTTTTCAGCGCAAATTACTTTGCTATAGACTAGCATCCTATTTAAAGGATGCGAGTAATTTCCATAGAAATGTTGCGGATCCCTGGTCCCACTTGTTCTAAAAGACTACGTCAAAAAACAACACAGTATAAGAAAAGTAAGCAAATTCCATTGTTTAATTTACACCATTTATATCATTATAGACTGTGGCGCAGCGTCCCTAATGATGCTATGCGTTAAATAAAATACTCACCTGTTCTAGTACTTAGATGAATGTACAAGCGAAAAAAAAAGGATATTTTTTGTCACCATCATTGTTTTAATTTTGTAGCAAGGAGGACGTTAGTGAATATTCATCTCAAAGTCCGAGGACAATCAATTACCATCGCTTTTTCATTTGGTCAAATGAATTCAACTCATGTCAAAAATAAGTGTAACTTTAAACGTTTATGTCAAGACGTAAGAGGGACTGCAATGAGAACTAATCACCTAAATGGTGGTCCTTCAACGAATATAATGAGAGAGTGAGTGAAAATGAAAAAAAGAAGAGAGAGAGAGAGAGAGAGTGAGAAAGAGATAGAGATAGATATATGGATAGATAGATAGGCAAATATATAGATTGATAGATAGATATATATATTGATAGATTGATAAAGATAGATAGAGAAATATATATATTTATAAATATATATATATATATATATATATATATATATATATATTATAGATAGATAGATAGATAAATAGATAGAAAGATAAATAGACAGAGAGATTGATGGATGGAGAAAAATAGATAGGTAGAGAAATAAATGAAGAGTGAGGGAAAGAGCGACAGGGAGTGTGAGATAGAGAGAGAGAGAGAGAGAGAGAGAGAGAGAGAGAGAGAGAGAGAGAGAGAGAGACACTTCCCCTTTCACACGTTATATTATTTAATTGGAAGCTGGGTCTCTTGTTTTCAGCGCAAATTACTTTGCTATAGACTAGCATCCTATTTAAAGGATAGCGAGTAATTTCCATAGAAATGTTATGGATCCCTAGTCCTACTTGCTCTAAAAGACTACGTCAAAAAAAAAAAACACAGCATAAGAATAGTAAGCAAATTCCATTGTTTATTTTACACCATTTAAATCATTATATACTGTGGAGCAATGTCTCTAATGATGCTATGCGTTAAAGAAAATACTCACTTGTTCTAGTACTTAGATCAATGTACAAGCGAAAAGAAGGCGTGCAACCTTTAAAGATTATAGGTTATAGTAGAGTGATTTCAATGAGAACTATCACCTAAGTGGCGATCTGGATAATATAACAATGGGAAAGATAGAGATTGAGAGGGTGATAGAGAGGAATAGAGAGAGTATCTCTAAATACTGTATTTTCCCTACAAACAAAAATATTATATATTTTGGCACCGTGATTGGTAAATATGTGTTCTTACATTGAGCAGAAAGTACTTTTCGATAGATCAGAGTCCTGTCCAAAGGATATTTTTTGTCACCATCATTGTTTTAATTTTGTAGCAAGGAGGACGTTAGTGAATATTAATCACTCAAAGTCCGACGATAATCAATTACCATCGCTTTTTCATTTCGTCAAATGAATTCAACTCATGTCAAAATTAAGTGTAACCTTAAACGTTTATGTTAAGAAGTAAGAGGGACTGTAATGAGAACTAATCACCTAAACGGTGGTCCTTCAACGAATATAATGAGAAAGTGAGTGAAAATGAAAAAAAAAGAAGAGAGAGAGAGAGAGAGAGAGTGAGAAAGAGATAGAGATAGATATATGGATAGATAGATAGGCAAATAGATAGATTGATAGATAGATAGATATATTGATAGATGGAGAAAAATAGATAGAGAAATAATATATATATATATATATATATATATATATATATATATATATATATATAGATAAATAGATAGAAAGATAGATAGATAGAGAGATTGATAGATGGAGAAAAATAGAGAGGTAGAGAAATAAATGAAGAGTGAGGGAAAGAGCGACAGGGAGTGAGAGAGAGAGAGAGAGAGAGAGAGGAGAGAGAGAGAGAGAGAGAGAGACTTCCCCTTTCACACGTTATATTATTTAATTGGGTAGCGGGTCTCTTGTTTTCAGCGGAAATTACTTTGCTATAAACTAGCATCCTATTTAAAGGATAGCGAGTAATTACGATAGAAATATTGTGGATCCCTGGTCCTACTTGCTCTAAAAGACTACGTGAAAAAACAACACAGTATAAGAATAGTAAGCAAATTCCATTGTCATTTTTACACCATTTAAATCATTATATACTGTG
>NW_027628673.1:0-3724 GCF_034508935.2 Berghia stephanieae | reverse complement strand
TTTAATTTTTGTTTTTTTTATTTTTATTATTTTTTTTTTTTTTTTTTTTTTTTTTTTTTTTTTTTTTTTTTTTTAATAATAATGTTTTTTTATCTATCCGTTATTTATTTATTTATTTTTTCTATTTTCGAAAATTCTTTTAGAAAATTGGGGTGGGTATTTTAATCCAAAGTATTTTTGCCCCTATTTTATGACAAAGACTAGTTAAAAAGAAAAATTCATTAAAAAATCATATATTAAGGAAAAAAATGAAAAAAAAATATTTCCCTTTATGGACTTTGATTGTGTTAATTCGCGAGGAAATTATATAGAACAAGTTGGCGTCATCAAGTCTTTGTTTTTGTTTTGTTTTTTTTGTTTGTTTTTTTTGCCATTTTTTTTTTAAAATTCTACAAACATAAACCGGCATAAATTAATTTAACAAAAATTTTTTTTAAAGGGCCCCACATTTGGGGGACAATGGTGGGGGTTTTTTATTTTAAGCGCATAGTTCTATACAATAAACTTAAATTTGGTTAAAATATTATCAAATAAAAATAAAAAATAAATAAAAAAAAAAAAAAGGAAATAAAAAAAAAATTTTAAAAGAAAAAAAATAAATAAAAAAAATCAAATAAGAAACAAACAAACCCCCAAAAAAAACAAAATTTTTCCCCAAACAGACCCCGCCCCCCCAATCCCAAATTTCCCACTGTAGGCACCCCCGAGTGCCAAACCCCAGATCCCAAAAAGGGAAGTTTTTTTTCCCATACCTTTTTTTTTACCCCAAAACCTGACTTTGATTTTTGGGAAAGGGGTCATGGATACCTTATTAAAACCCCCCTTCGGGGTCGTCGATGGAGACTTGGTTACGACCCCCCCCAAACTACGACGACAACGCTTTGAGGTGTGGAGGGTCGAGGAAATTTGGGGTTTTACTTTGGGGAAGGGGGGGGTTTTGGGTTTTTTTTTTTTTTTTGTTTTTTTTTTTTATTTGACTTTTCGGATGAACATATTCATTTTTGAAATTATTGGAAATCTATTTTTAATTTTAAGATCTGTTTTTTAAATTTTTAGATTTTTTTTTAATATTGAAAATCTGATTTTTATATTTTAGAATCTGATTTTAATTGGTTCTGATTTTTATTGAGAGATTTGTTTTTTTATCAAAAAATTTAAAATTAGAACATTTAAAAAAATTTTGAATTTTTAAAAAACAAACACTCCTTTTGTTATTTAGATCAAGTTTCGAAATTTTAAAACTTGAAATTTTGTTTGAATCCTTCCCTACCAATACGGAAAAAATCGGCATAACTATGTTTCAAAACCAACAAACATTTTTTTTAAAACAAAAATTTTTGTCAAGAATTATTTTTTTTTCGGGGGGGGGGGGGTCTATTTGTACAGCTGTTTGTAATAAACCCAAAGTTAAAGAGGGACTTGTATTTGCGGCGACATGGACTTGGGGGAAATTTGCTTGTTTTGGGACAAAAAGTCTGGGTTGGGCCCCGCCCCCCGCATAGTTGATACTTGGGAAGGCTCTTTTTTTCCTCACATTCCCCCCGTACTCGGTGAAAAAAGGTACAGGGCCCGTTAACAGCGTTTTTCTACCCGAAAGGTTATTATACCCCCCAAACCGTCATGTGTCACGTTCAATTTTTTACGGTTGTTTTGGGTTTGGGGACATTTGTAAAGGCTTTGAAAAACCCTTTAGTGGATATTGCACGATATAAAAGCCAAGTTTTTCTTGTTTTTTTTTGTTTGGGGGGGGGGGGGGGGTTTGGGTTTTATTTTGTTTTTTTGTTGGGGTTTTTTTTGTTTTTTGTTTTTGTTTTTTTTTTTTTTTTTTTTTTTTTTTTTTTTTGGGGGGGGGGGGGGGGGGGGGGGTTTTTTTCAGTTTGCTGTAAAACAATCAAGTTTCCTTTCAAAGAGTTATCATCAGTTCCAAAATGTATTTTGTTTTTAGTAGACTATCCACAATGAATTTTCAAATTTTTGAAGTTTTTTCAAAACTTTTTTATGATTGTACACTTTGGGCCTTTCTATCGAGACAGGATTTTTTTAAAATTTGCAGTTTTGTTCAATATTTCTACCAAAATCCTTTGGTCTTTTCCCCTCCAAAAAAATGAAAAATCGATTCTAAAAAATTTCTTTCCCCTCAGACCGATTGGGTGTGGGGAAGATCTGGAGGGTCTTCCAAAAGATGAATTATATACTTAATCTTTTTATGGGTGGTGGGGCCAGGAGAAGGGAAAAACCTTTTCTGGAGCGGGTTTGGTATTCTTGGTCTGGTACTCATTTCACTGTTCCCGCAGGGTTTTGGATCTGGCTGGGATCACCTTCAGGTCATGGGAGCGCAAAGTCCTGTACGGGGCAACGTGATATCCACCCCGTAACTAAAAAGAAAGTGCATGAAACGCCTTATGGCGGAGGAAGACTTTGAATTGGGGTTGCGAAAAAATTTGGAAAACGGGCCACCGTGCATCTTCTTCTTTTTTTAATTTTTTTATTTTCCGTGGCGGTGTTCTCCAATAGAAAAATTATTATCTTATCCCCTTTTCTTAATTTTCCCCTCAGACCAAAGTGGGGACCCCGGCGGGGTCCTCCAAATAGAAAATTATATATCGATTCATATTTTTTTCCTTTCCCCGCCAGACACAATGTGGGGTGTGGGAGACCCGGGCGGTGTCCTCCCAAAAAGAAGAATTTTAAACTTTTTTATATTTCTTTACTTTCCCGAGACACAATGGGCGGTTTTGGGACCCGTGGCGGGGGCCCCAAAAGAATCAGCTGGGGAAAAACGCCCAAGGGAATCATTGCCCGAGGTACAAACAAGGGGGGGGTAATCCTTTTTTTAAAAACCCTTTGACTAAAATTTTATAGATAATGGATTTGGGTAAAAAATACGTACTTTCTTACTTACCGAACCAGCGACCACCGGCTCACCCTTCGGTCTTGTGCATGAGGGAGAAATTTGACGTCTTTTGTAGTTGTTCCAGGGGACTTAAAAAAGAAAACCCCAAAATTGCCATCCCGAAGTTAACGGGCCCAAAATGAAAAAAAAAAAAAGCGTAAGGTGAACGTTTATAGTTGGGTTTAAAACAGTTTGTGAGATTCACTTTTAAAATTGGGGGCAAAAAAAAAATAGCAAAGGCCCGAGTGACGTCAACTTTAAACTTTCTATAGGGAAGAAAAGTGTTTATGTAATGCGGCGCTCGACAAAAACTCACAAAAAATTTCCCCCCGGGAAAAATAAGGATCAACCACAAAAAAAATTTTAGCCTGGGGCCCTTTTAGTTGGTTAAACCGGTTAATAAAAATCATCAAAAATTTTGGATGACAAAAATCAAAACAAAGGATTGGTGACGTAAAGTTATTAAAAAAACATTGTCCTTTTTCTTTGTAAAGGAAAAGCCCCTTACAAAAGGGGACGGTAACATTCCTTGTGAAATCCTCTTCAGTTTACTGTGATGGTATTTATTTGTCCCCACCCCTAAAAAAGGTTTTTTGTGGGAACAAAACCAATGCTTAAACCCCGAATTTAATGTTAACTGGTCTCAACAACTCCCTACTAACTAATACTATTTTTAAAATTTATCTACTACTACTACTAAAAATTTACTTTTACTACTACTACATTTTACTCCCCTACTACTATAACTACTACTACTACTACTATACTTTTTCTTTTACTCCCCCTATACTACTACACTTAAAAACACTACTACTACTACTACTACTTTTT
>NW_027628672.1:0-3736 GCF_034508935.2 Berghia stephanieae | reverse complement strand
TCTCCATCTAAGGTGCCATGGTTGTACTTGGACTCATACAAAAGCCATCACCGCTTATTGAAAGGGTCCATTATTATCTACTATGAAGAATACGTAATTAAAATTTTGAACAGAAAACTTGTCCTACAAATACTTACTATTTTTGGGGAGGGGTAGAATTTTGGCATTGCGGAACTGCAAAAAGCAAAAGTTCTGTAACGATAAATTTTGAATTGACCTTCCATTTCCGGTATAAATTCCATGCAGACGTAACTGGAACGAGACTCTGGGTCTCAGTTCAATCATTGCAAGCTTTAAAAAATGATCTCCCAGTAATAAAGGATTTTGTTCGGACCCGCAATGGCCAACGTGTACATATTTACCGGTCTGATAAGCCAATTGTGATTTACAAGGAGTCCAAAGACAACAGCAACGTGGCAGGTCGTCATGCTTGCAACACGTCGTGGTGGAATCAAATGGTGGCCGTGGAATTTTGAAACGGACCGCCTTTTATGGAGGACATTTTTATTCTCATTGGGAACATGGTTACATCTAAAGTCAAATGCTGCCCTATTAATGGAACATGGTTACATCTAAAGTCAATGCTGCCTATTAATGGAACATGGTTACATTTAAAGTCAAATGCTGCCCTATTAATGGAACATGGTTACATCTAAAGTCAAATGCTGCCCTATTAATGGCCATTAGAGTTTTTATGAACCTGTTTGAGGAGTGGAAATAAAAGTTGAAAAGATTTCCTTTTGTTATTATCATCATCATCATCATTATCATCATCATCATCATCATCATCATCATCATCATCATCATCATCATCATCATCATCATCATCATCATTACTGCCCCAGGTTTGAGAGTTTTTGATAAGATTAGGGCCATTTTAATCGGCCCATATTCAAAGGAAGAGTTTTCTGGCCAAAAGTTTATAAACGTGTTTATTTCAAAGCCAGACAATATAGTAAATAGAAATAGATAATTAAAAACAAACAGAATTCTGTGTTAGAAAATTATGACATGTTTGATGGCTGGATCACACACAAGATTTACCAAAACTCACGTGCGTGAATTGTAGGCCAGTTGTCTTCTGACCGGGCTCGGGTGATCAATGTAAAAACCATCTGGATTTTGAAAATAGAATAAAACCAATCCTTATATGCCTGAATCGACGTGCGTGCATTTGAAGGGCTGATAAGCGAACGTAATTAAGGCCTCGATCTAACATTTTCGTAATGGACGAGATTTTGCCTTCGATTAAAAGTATTTCCATTAGAACTATGAGCCTCCAACAACTATTTGGTTCATCAGGCCTGTTACTCGTCGGTTTGGATACATAATGATAAACGTGTGCTGCTTTACAGGTCTGGTAACCCAATACCCGATGAAGAATATTTCCATTACAATAGTGTTAATCAGGCTTCTAATTGCGTCCGGTTGTCAGACCTGGATAATATCACATTCTTCTCTGATGATGGAAAGAGATTATGGAACACAAGAAGCGATGACGTCATTGAATCAATCGACGTTCACTTATTTTCAGGTCTGATAACCCACGTCATTATGGGCTCATTGTTGTAACGGAAATCTCAAAACATGACGCAAAATATTGTCCATTACAACAATGTCAAACTAGGCCCATAATTGCGTTCGGATGTCAGACCTGCATATATGTTAACATTGACACATAATACCAAAATAGGAAAAATAATAATAAAATTAAAATTTCAACAAATCATAATGCATTTTCTACACAAGTTTTATTTGCCAAAGTCACGCCCCACCTTCAGCACGACTGATTGGTGGGCAAAATTAACACTTGCTTTAATTCTCTCCTTTCCCATCATTTCCAGGATTTTCCCCAAAACTGCACACCTAAATAACACACAAATATTTATCTTTTATCACTCAAGCACAATAGCAGTAAGTTCTTGCGATACATAATTTCTTTAGCAAAACATGCTCTACAACACACTGTTCATTTTCTTTAAATTTTATGATGTACAAAGGAAATTTGAATAGGGAATGTGATTAGCGGAAGAGTAGCGTCCCTTGATTGGACGTCACCCATAGTCTGTGACGTCACCGGCGGAAAAGTTATTAGAGAGAGAACGTCATGTTGGTTGTGCGCATGCGTCTCTCGTCCTCGACGCTACTCTTCCGCTAATCTCATTCCCTATAAGAAAATGTTGGTTGTGTCGTAACGGAAGTGACGATTTTCCTAAAGTTGGTAAGGAGAGTTAACGCTCTCCTTACCGATCATTTTCAGGATTTTCCCAAAATGGCGGGCTTACCCAGCGGAAAAATTGATTTTTTTAAACTCAAAACAAGCTCTCCCCCAAAACAACCTCGGGGTCTTAATGATTAAAATAAAGATCATTCTTCGAAGTTTGTTGTAAAAATAAACGAATAAAAACATGTATAATATTGTTCGCCCAAATGTGAATTTTGCGTAGGGGGGGTAAGGGGGGGGTTTAGGACAACAAAGGGAGGGGTTCGATTCCCTCCCACATCCCCCCCCACTGAAATGTAGGTGTAACCCCGAACCTTTAAAAAGGGGCCTGTTTAACATGGACAATATTTTACGTTATTTTTTTTTTATTTCCTGACAACAATGAGCCCATAATGAATTTGGTTTCAACCTCAAATTTAATGCAGTCGCCACCCACCCAAAAAAAAAACAAAAAAGACATTAAGTACTGGATAAGAATTTTTCTTTTGATATTTATTGCCTGAAAAAGGGGTTTGAGGGGGGAAACGTTCTGTGTTAAATTTTTCGTTCTTTTAGAACCCGGTTGATTTATTTTAGTTTATTACTTGACTTTGATAAAACGCAAAATCAAAAAAAACGGCTAAAAGCGCTTTAAAAAGGGTCCCTGAAAAGTAACCCCTGGGTGGACAGACGCCTGTAAGGGATATAATTTTTTTTTTCGAAGAGACAACGCAGTTAACTCCAAGCACTTATTTTTCCCCTGGACGGTGAAAAAATTGAGAAAAAAGGCTTTTCCCAAAGGGATTGAACTATCCCGAGCGGGGTTTAAACCCCAAGGCCCTTCGATCAATACGATTGCATACCACAGACCAATCTTGGAAAAAAAACTCTAAAACTGGTACTCGGCAAATTTAAGAGTTTTTCCAAATGAGAATATTGAAACGTCGATTTTTGAAGGACATTTTTTTGGGGCAAATTTTTTAAAAATATGTGACCCCTCAGCTGAAAACGGTATTTAGGGGGATGATTAAGATGCTGAAAACGAATTTGAATCCAGAAAAAACAGACTTGGTTGGTTTGAATGTTTTTTTGAAGAGAATGAATTTTTATTTTAGTGTTAACCCAGCAATAAAGGTTTTTTACCTTTGCGTAATTTGACTTTTTTTGCACTGGGCCATCCCGACACAATACCCTTTGGAGAGTGGGTCACATATGTGTTTTGCCAGAGTACGTCAGAGATGAGTACGCTGACGCCCGAAGAACAAAAATTATCGAAAAATTTTGGCCCCAAAAACTCTTCCTTCAAAAATCGGGCCCATGTTTTTCAAGTATTTTAGTAGATGGGGAGGTGGGTCCAAATGGTTTTCAATATTCTATAATGGCGAGGTGGGTCACAAAGGTTTGCAAGTATTCTAGTAGATGGGGGTGGGTCACAAAAGGTTTTTCAAGATTTTAGTAGATGGGAGGGGGTCACAAAAGTCTTGGAAAAGAAGGGATGAAGGGGGAAAAGGAAAGTCTTGGGTCAAATGCTAT
>NW_027628671.1:0-3735 GCF_034508935.2 Berghia stephanieae | reverse complement strand
GGAAAAAAAATATGATCTAAAAATTTGAATGGTTCCAGAAAATCAAACTTCGGAAATTTTAATTTTTTTTGAAAATGCTTTGACCTCCTTTGTGATGACCTCTTACTTTTACGCTTTCTGATTTTTTAGTTATTTGTGCGTTCAATTTTGATGCGGGCTGCTGGAAGGGATTTGAACTCACCCCTAACATCGACTATATCCGTATTTTAACCCAGATTACTTTTACCCCATGCCTATTTATTTATTTTTCTGAGACAAATTATAGTCGTACTAGTATCAAAGTTAATTTTTTAGTTTTTACATGTTAATGGTAGATGAATAAAACTATCCATGCACATGTCACTTTTAAAAACATTTTTTTTTCCAATTTTGAATAGTAGCAAAAATTTCTAGGACTGAGTGAGTTAAAATGGCAGGAAGTGGGGGAAAGTAGTCGTTTTGATGGCGACCATAAATAAATATCAGGGGCGGTTGCGGCTGTTTATTTAAGACGGCATGGATCGAAAACCATCTCTCACCGTACTCAGGTGTAAAATGAGTACCTGGGGCGGAAGCAGTGTTGTCTGTGTTGGAGGAAAATGTTATCTCATCCAACAGGCACCATGTCTCGTCTTCATGTTACTATGGGCTTAGGAGCCCTTTTTTAAGTGACTTGAGCTCACTCATAGATATTGCGCAATATCAATGTTCTATTGGGTTAATTTTTTAGAATGGTGTAATTTTGTGAAAAAAAGGGGGAGGGGCATGTGTGGTTTGAATTTTAAAGAGATGTAAACGGTAAATGGCATTTACATGGGCAATATTATTAAAAAGAGGTCCATTTTCGATCTTCCTCTGACAAAAAAATGTATAACACCGATCATTGAAGTTATGGATCCTTTTATTGTTGTTTTGGTATGGATTGCGATACCGTCTGTTCATTGAGATTTTGAAATTTTATTTTTTTTAAAAAAAACAAAATACAACAGAATTGGACTGCCATTAAAATTTCTTCCCTTTGAATAAACTATAATAAAAGTCTTAATAGAAGGAATAGAAAATCCAACCCCAAAACACTATTATCTACTCCAAAACAATAACAAACTAAGTTGAACTGCTGTGTGTGTCGGGTTAATGGACTGGATTCTATTTATACTCATGGGGTCTACTCGGGGAAAAATTTTGGGAATATTTGTATTTATGATTAAAATCCATTTCACAAAAAGAATAAAAAAATCCATATTTATTGTAATTTTCTTCACTCCTTTGTTTTGATTACAACAAACATGTTTCTTTCCAATGATAAAACTGATATGGTTTTGATTTCTCCCAAGTCAGGCCTCAGGGTGTGCAAAATTAAATTTCCCCGGCTTGACCCAGTTATTTTAGCAGCAATGATATCAGTTTTTGTTGTGGAAGTGGATAACCGCGGTTTTAAAACAGAAGACTGGGTGGGGTTCCGCCTTCCCATAGTGGGCGGGAGGGGTACATACTGTGTCTTCTATCCCCTTATTAACTGTTTTCCAACATGCTTTCTGTCTTTGTCTTGGAATGAGATTACTTGGTTTTTTTTCTGGCCCTGGCCGGAGTCCTAGCTGGGAGGGAAACAGTCAAATGCATAGTTATTGTTTTGGGAGATGTTTCTCTTTTTACCCTGTAAATCATATCTCTGTTAGTATTATTAAATTTGTTATTTTCATTGTATAATGTATCATTTGAGTGTATTCCTCTTTGTTGGATTTTGTGCTTGTGTCCTGATGAGATGTGATCTCAAACTAAGTACATTGGTGGTATGCTCTTGGAATCTACATCTGATCCCTATTTTATTCCAGTTCCCCTATGTCTTACTTTTTCTTGGGTGCTTTAATTGTAATTCTAGAACTTTTTTACTATCCCATTTTCTTCCTTTTTTTAACTGGCGCTGGTATAACCTAAATGTGTTGCAAGCGCCGTAAAACCCTTAAAATCATAAAAACAAAACAAAACAAAACACAAGAAAAAAGTCTTTTATATACTATACTTGGGCGGCTTGTTGACTTTTTGGCTCATGGGAGGCCCCATACCCCCCCCTCAGCTCATTGTCGCACGTCATCTCGTCTCGCGTGGGGCAACAAGAAAAATGAGAGGCGTCTGTGATGACGCGCAACCTTCGTACAGTAGGTACTTATCATGGCTAGTAAGGCAGGAGAGATGTGCGAGTGTTAACGAAAAGCAGCATATGCAAACATTGGACGAAAAGCAGTATTTGCTAAATTTGAAAAATATAGGGCGGCACAAAACAACTTCGCTCAATAGACCGCCCAAACCAGTGATAAATATGTCGTCAGTTTTCTTTTAATACATACATATATATATATTTTATATATATAAAATATAAAATATATATATATATATATATATATACATATACATATATATGTATACATATATAATTTATATATATATATATATATGTTATATATATATATTATATAAATAATATATATATATATATATATTATTATATATATATTATATATATATATATATATTATATATAAAATATATATATTTATATATAATTATATATTTCAAATTGTGAAGAAACCAAACTTTATTTTTTAAATCATGTAGCGTAGCTACCGTTGTCAGCGTTTGTCATTCCCCATCAACAATCAAATAAATAAAAATTTGTAAACTTGAATGTAAGCTTCAATTTAATTACGAAAACAGATAAATGGACGTTTCAGGTTTCCCCTTTATCAACAAACCAGGATGAATAAAAACGCTACTAATGAATGTGACAACGCCACTACCACATCATCTATATATTACTCTTGGAACGTGGATGGCAAAAAACAATAACAAAGACCTGAGTGACGTCGTTTTCATTCTATCTTTGCGTACTTTTAAGCAATACAAAAGTGGCCGGGATGGTAAATTATTCAATAGACAATTTTTGTCGACGTTTCTGGTATTCCTTTTATCAAATACAGGACATTCAAATGAAGTCGCCCCCGATGCCGTATTGATGGTCACTGGTGATTTAACCAATTTTAAAGATTTCACTCTTCCCGGGACTTCATCATACGTGGCCTGCGAGACAAGGACAAAAAAACATTAAGATTTATTCCTGGGTAATATTAAAAATAGTTACAAATGTTTCCCCGTGCCCCATTGGGTTTATCTGACCACTGCATTGCTCTTGCTACTCCCACCTACCGCCCTGTTTTTAAACGTGGGAAAACCAGTAAAGAAAAGTGTACAGATCTGGAACGGAAGTGTTGTTGTGAAGATTTGGGGTGGTTGTTTTGAAATGCACTGACTGGAATGTTTTTATCGAATCATGTGAAGTGGGATAGCTGAATGACTGTGTGAGTGAGTATTTAAAATTTGTGAACAGCTCGTGTCTTGTAAAAAAGAAATAAAATATTATCCCAACAACAAGCCTTGGGTAACAAAAATCTAAAAATTTTATTGAACCAAAAGAAAACTCTCTTTATAGTGGAAACAAAAAAGATCTGAAAACAAAACAAAAAGAGATAAAGAGGGTAATATCTGGTTGTAGGCAAGTACAAAAAAAAAATTGAAAAAGCTTTTTTTCTGGGGGGTATACGGGACACGTGGCGGGGGCTTAAAACTGCTGTGAACTAAATCCAAAGCCCACGATTATATCTGAAGTTTTCGAAATTGAAACTCTAAAAAATTTTATTCACGTTTTGACACAGCAAAACAAATTTGTATTTAAAACGAAAAAAAATAAATTGACAGGGCTTT
>NW_027628670.1:0-3737 GCF_034508935.2 Berghia stephanieae | reverse complement strand
ACAATTTCCATGAGTTTTTCCGAGTACAATCATGGAAAGTTTTCGTTTTTTTGGGTGAAATTCGATTTTCAAATTCGATTTGACATGATATCCGAACTTTGCATGAAGAGTCGATTTTGAGCATCTTTCGAGTATTACAATGTCAAAAATTAAATTTTGGAGTCAGATTTTTATTTTTTCCGATTTTTCATTTTAGGGTGGAAATTTTGACGATTTTTTCAAATTTCCGATTTTCGACATTTAAATCTCATTTGTGAATTCATTTACATTTTCGGTTACATGAAAATTAAATTGGATTTCGATTTTCGATTTCACGTATGGTAATTGCGATTTAATGAGTTTCGACAATTGATAATCTTAAAATTTGGAATAGTATTTAGCGATTTACAGTCAAAATTAATTTGTTTGATTTTTTTCACGTTTTATTTGGGTGAAATTTGACGATTTTTTCAATTTCCGAGTTTTCAACAGTATGATTAAAATCATCGAACTTTTGCATGAAGAGTCCATTTTGAGCATCTTTCGAGATTCACAATGTTCAGAAAGTAAAATTTTGGAGTTTCCAGATTTTTCATTTTATTCACGTTTTTTTTTTTTGGGGGGGGGGGGGGAATTTTGACGATTTTTTCAAATTTCCGAGTTTTCGACAATCTGATGAAATTTTCAAAATTTTGCTTGAAATAGTCGACTTTGAGCATCTTCAGAGTTTTACAATGATCAAAAATTAAAATCTTGGATTTTTGAAATTTTCGATTTTTCCACGTTTTATGGTGAAATTTGACGATTTTTCAAATTTCCGAAGTTTTCACAATCTGATGAATCTTCAATTTTGCATGAAAGAGTCGATTTTGAACTCATTCGAGTTTCACAATGTTCAAAAATAATAATTTTGGATTTACAGATTTTTGATTTTTTTCACGTTTTATTGGGTGGAAATTTGACGATTTTTTCAAATTTCCGAGTTTTCAACAGTATGATAAATCATTCGAACTTTTGCATGAAAGAGTCATTTGAGCATCTTTCGAGATTCACAATGTTCAGAAAGTAGAAATTTGGAGTTTCCAGATTTTCATTTTTCACGTTTTTTTTTAGGTGGGGGGTAGGGGGGGGGAATTTTGACGATTTTTTCAAATTTCCGAGTTTTCGACAATCTGATGAAATCTTCAAAATTTTTGCTTGAAATAGTCGACTTTGAGCATCTTCAGAGTTTTACAATGATTCAAAAATTAAATTTTGGATTTTTGAAATTTTCGATTTTTCCACGTTTTATGGTGAAATTTTGACGATTTTTTCAAATTTCCGAAATTTCGACAATCTGATGAATTCTTCATATTTTTGCATGAAAGAGTCGATTTTGAACGTCATTCGAGTTTCGCAATGTTCAAAAATAATAATTTAGGACTTTACAGATTTTTGATTTTTTTTCACGTTTTATTTGGGTGAAATTTGACGATTTTTTCATATTTCCGAATTTTCAACAGTATGATTATATCATCGAACTTTTGCATGAAGGAGTCCATTTTGAGCATCTTTCGAGATTCACAATGTTCAGAAAGTAAAATTTTGGAGTTTCCAGATTTTCCATTATCCTCACGTTTTTTTTTTTGGGGGGGGGGGGGGGGAATTTTGACGATTTTTTCAAATTTCCGAGATTGATTTTTTTCATTATGGGTGAATGACGTTTTTTCATTCGATTTTCACAGTGATAATCATCGAATTGCATGAGAGTCATTTTGAGCATTCGGATTCCATTTCGAATAATTTTGAGTTCGTTTTCATTTTATTTTTTTTTTGGGGGGGGGGGGGGGGGAATTTTGCATTTTCATCGAGTTTTCCATTGATACTTAATTGTGAATAGTGCTTTGCTTTAGAGTTTACATGATCAATAAATTGGATTTGAATTCGATTTTCACGTTTGTGAATTGAGTTTCAATTCGATTTTCACATCTGAATCTCTATTTGCAAAGTTTTGAAGATCGAGTTTCAATGTTCAATAATAATAGGATTACGATTTATTTTTCACGTTTGGTGAATGACGTTTTTATTCCGAATTAAGGATAATCTCGAACTTGCATGAGACATTGAGCATCTTTCGAATCAATGTAAGAAATTTTGGTTTCAGATTCATTCTCACTTTTTTTTTGGGGGGGGGGGGGATTGCGTTTCAATTTCAATGATTTTTTCGTTTATTGGTGAATTGCGATTTCATTCGTTTCACTGTAACATCATTTTGCTGAAAGTATTTGAGTCTGATCCAATGTCAGAAGTATTTGGAGTTTCGATTTCTTTTCATTTTTTTTAGGGGGGGGGGGATTGACATTTTAATGAGTTCCATCGATGAATTCAATTTGAATAGTGACTTTGGCTTGGTTTTCAGATCAAATAATTGGTTTAATTCGTTTTCCACGTTTGGTAATTGCGTTTCAATTCGATTTTCACATGTGATTTTATTTCTGAGAGTATTTTGACGTCATTTCAATGTTCAAATAATAATAGTTAGTTTGATTTTTTTCTTTATTTGGATTGCGATTTCATCGATTACGTAGATAATCGACTTTTGCATGAGAGTCTTTGAGATCTTCGAGATCAAGTCGAATATTGGATTCGATTTCTTTCGTTTTTTTTTGGGGGGGGGGGTTTTGATCATTGGATAGGTTAATAATAATTATTTGATTGATTTCGTTTTATGGTGAAATTGAGATTTTCAATCGATTAATCTGATGAAATCTAATTTTGAAGAGCGATTTGAAGTCATCGATTCAATGTTAAAAATTAATTTATTTTATTTTTTTGTTATTTGGATTTTTCATTCGATCAGTATCTCGATTTAGAAGAGATTTTGGATTGATATTCAGTATTTGGGGTTTATTTTCATTTTTTTGGGAATTGACTTTTTTAGTAATTAATTTAATTTCTTATGTGTTGATTCAAGTTTAATAAATAATTTGATGAATATTTCGTTTGGTATAGATTTATTCCGATTCATGTTTTATTGAAGAGATTTATTGAGTTTCCATAAAAATTGTCGATTTTTCTTTTTATGAATTTTCATTCGATTATATATTACTTTTAGGATTGGTTTGAGTTCATTGAGTAAATTGTCAATTTTTTTTTGGGGGGGGATTCGTTTTTAAATGTTCAATTGATTTCATTTGCTAAGTCGATTGAGCTTGTTTCAAGTCAAATAAAATTGGATTTAATTATTTCAGTTTTGGTGATTGCGTTTTCATTCATTTACATTGTGAATCTTTCTGAGATCATTGAAGATAGTTCATTCAATATTGGTTAGATATTTTTATTGATTTGACATATGTTCAATTTGTGCATACATTGCTTTAGAATTAAATGATCAGATTTTCATTTCTTTTTTTTGGTGGGGGAATTTTGAATTTTTCAATTCGGTTTGACATTGATGATTTAATTTTGACTTGAAATTGTCGATTTGGCAATCTAGATCTTTTTTCAATGAAAAAATAAATTTTGATTTTGAATGTTCAAATTTTTCAGTTTATGGTTAATTTTGACGATTTTTTCAAATTTCCGAATTTTCAACAATCTGATGAATTCTTCATATTTTTGCATGAAAGAGTCGATTTTGAACGTCATTCGAGTTTCGCAATGTTCAAAAATAATAATTTAGGACTTTACAGATTTTTTATTTTTTTTCACGTTTTATTTGGGTGAAATTTGACGATTTTTTCAAATTTCCGAAGTTTTCAACAGTATGATAAATCATC
>NW_027628669.1:0-3752 GCF_034508935.2 Berghia stephanieae | reverse complement strand
TGGAGACGTGGAGGGCCCTGTTGGGGGGGGGGAGGTCCCCGGGGGTGGTGAGGTATAGGGAGGGTTTTGGTTTTTTCCGGAGAACGGGGATGGGGATTTTTGGGGGCCCCCAGGGTTGCAAGGCGAGTTTGTGGGAGTGTTGTTGGGGGCGAGGTGATGATGGGATGTAGATGTGGAGCAACGTAGGGGATTTTGGTAAAGGGTGGCATTGTTGGGTGACGAGATGATGGAAATATGATGGTAGGGTTTGGTGGTAAAAGTGATGATGAGGGAGGTGATGATGATGGCAAGGGTTTGTAAAGGGGAAAGTACGGGAGGAAGGGTGATGGTTTGGATTTTTGGGGTGGGGTTGGGGCAGTGATTGTGATGAAGGGATTGTGTTCGGGGGACGGTGGTGGTGGGTGGAATTTTGGGGGGAGGAGAGGATGCTGGGGGGAGATTCGTAAAAAGTGATGGTGGTGGTGTGGTTCGGGATTGGGGTTCGAGTTGATTCCAACGGGTTTGGGGGCCGGGTGAGTTTTCTTTTCTTTGTGACAAGTGATTGTGGTTGGCATTCGCTGGATTTGAATTACAGATAAGTGCCCCTAAACCCGGGGGGGTTTTTTGTTTGGTCTCAGGCCCATCCCAAAGCGTAGGGGACTGGGGAAAGGGAAAACCCCGAATTGTTTGGGCAGAATGTTGTTTTTACATTTGTTTTGAAGACGGGGGATAGGGTGTGATTTGTTTGATTTTTCGGGTTTGGGGGTATTTCGATGGGTTTGGTTTGTCCCTTTTATCGGATCTTTATTTTAAACCGTTTTTATTTTCCCCCAAGCCAGGGGTTTTATTATTACAAAACCTCACAGCTGGTCGTTTATCAAACCCCCTATGATTCCCCATTTTCCCCATTTTCCCCCCAAAAGTATCATTCCCCAACAAAACCATGCCTCAAATACCCCCCATTCATCTTTCAAATGTGCGGGATGATTCCCAATCAGTCATTTTCCCATTTTCATTTTTTCTTGTGCTTTACTTTAAACCCCTCCATCATTTTATATCAAATCATTTTTACTTGGTTGTGTTGCAAAACTTGAATTGACTGAAAGTTCTCAGAAAATCCAAACTTTTTTTGGCTTAATCCCTTTCCCTGTGAATCCCATTAGGAGGTTAACCCCCACCCCCCCCTTTTTCTTCTCTCTTCTCTCTCTTCTTTCTCTCTTCTTTTTTTTTTTTGGTGTGTGTTGTGGTGCGGTGTTCTTGTTACTTATTTAACAGGGGAAGAATTGGGGAAAAGGAAAAAAAATCTTTTATTTGAAAATATTTTTTTTTTCAAAAAAATTGAAAAAATAATTTTTGGAAAGAATACCGATAAGAAAATACGAAGGTTTTTAAAAAGCTGTGAACTGTAAACTTGGGGATCGTTTGCCCTTGGGGATTTTTTTTTATCAAGCGGGCGTGGGAAATGGGGGGTGGGGGAAAATTTTTTGTTTTACACCATTTAAAAAAAAAGTAAAAGTCTAGCAATCAAGCCCAATTATTTCTCTCCCCCCCCGCCCACCCCATAAAGTGACTTTAGAAGCACCTATTGTGATTATACTGTTGGCCGAGATCTATATTGCAAAACTTTATTCAGATTAATCGAAGATGAAAACAATATCCGACAGTCAAACTCCGTTGGAAACAAAATCGAAACTCCGAACCTCATGCCTTTAAAAAGGAAAGAGTTGTAAATAGGTGAGTCGCGTTTATTAACATATATTTTGTATTGAGACAATGCACTATTGTTGATTATAATGTTTTAAATCAAATTAATTTTTTTTTGTTTTTGTTTTTTTTGTTTTTTGTTTTTTTTTTTTTTGTTTTTGCGGATTTTGAGCAAATATCGCAGGTGAAGTAGGATAAAGTTGGCGGATTTCTGGCATAAAGCTGGCGTGGTTTTGCAAAGTCGCTGGCAAACTACTGACAATACTGCTGGTGATACAAAAGTAGATGAAAAAAAAATTAAAACTATGGGAGGGCTTCTGTAGTTTGACAGCACTTTTAGTATCTTATTAGTTAATCTTTAAACAATTATGGACTTTCAATTAGTCAATAAATGTTACCAGATACGTTTCATTTCGTTCGGGTTTGTTGGTCCGGTTTTTTAATTATTTTTTTTTAAAAATTGTTGAATAGGTTTACTTTGCTTTTGCTTTTACTTTTACACTAGACCCTACACACAGGGGCTATTTTTTACCGACCCTTAAAGACGGTACTCAGATTATTTTTACAGTTCCATATGTTCTGTACTGGATTATGGCGGATGCTGATCTAAGTGAGGTCTCTAAGACATCTCCAAAATTCCACCTCAGAAAAGGACATATATTCAATGCAGGTTATCAGCAAGGCAATGGAAGCCTGGGCCAAGCAGGGTGCTTGATTTAGAAGATTTAGGAGGGAAAGAGAAATCCAGAATGGTTTCGAAACATGACTGAATCTATGGAACTTAAAATAGCGAGACGTCTTTAGGACTTTAAACAAGCCTGCGTTGCTTTTAATAGATGTTAATTCTTTTTCGTTGAGTTGCACATATATTATAATGACGAGAGGGTTCCATTTCTTGGCGATTCTTTGATTCTGATGCGTCAATGCAGATTCATTAACAAAACTTGCAAGCTTGCTTATTATTGATTATATATATATTATGAAGGTTTTATATTATATATATATATATATTATATATATGACTTATATTATATATATATATATTATATATATATCTGTTAATGGGAAGTTGTAGGGAGGAATATGATACTTGATAATTTATGCTATACTTAATCTTCAGCTGGAAGATCAGGTCAGATACTGAGCTGGGCTTTCAAGCCTAAATTCAACATTATTTTTTAATAGTTTTCCTTCAATTTTTTTTTGGGTATAACAATCAATACGAGTGTTAAACGGACGTGGAGAAACAAAATAAAATGTGTAAGATTTAAACATGAGATCATTTTGAAAAATGTCTCTAGAATGAAGAAAAAGTAATGCAGTTTAATATGATTAATAAAATTTAGTCTGGTTCCAGAAAACTAGCCAATTCAACAAGCAAACAGCCGTTTGAGCAGTATTAGTCTGTCACGGATATATTCCGTGTTCAGGGCTAATGTGCAGTAGCGGAATTCACGGATTAATCGTGATCAGGGCTATTTGAGTTATAATTAATAACTAATTGAATAGATATTGAATGGATACACGCAACTGTAAACTGTTGGTGATACAAAATTAGATTATGAAAAAATCCAAACTCCTATGAAAGTAGTACAACAAGAGACAATTTTGAATATTTAAAATTGATTTTTCTTACTATATTCATAAAGCAAATCCATAAATAAATAAGAAAATGAGAACAATTTATTTTTAAGATTTTAGAATTTTTTTGCTTTTCAAATTGATTTTAAGGGAAAGAATCCAACTTTGATGTCATGTAACTAAACACCAAAAGATTTATCTATTGTGAAATATATTTTTAAGCACTAGATAATGAAAGTGAAAGAATTTAAAAATTTTAACTGACACAATTTTTTTACTAAATCTCAGTCTATTGAAATTAGCATAAAACCCCTGAGAAGTAAATGTTTTGGCCCACAGCATGATGAAAATAGCATAATCCATATTATATATTAACGTAATGATCATACAAAAAATGACATGTAATTACCCTTTAAAAGAATAGAGAGTACTCCAGAAGGGTCAATTTTTTTCAGCATTTTTTAAATGGTTTTGCAAATAAAAATAAG
>NW_027628668.1:0-2500 GCF_034508935.2 Berghia stephanieae | reverse complement strand
TTTCAAACCCCATTTTTGCTGAAGAATAGATTAGAAACAGTCAAAAAAATGCAATCAAAACATCTACCAACGATATTGGGCTCAAAATATGATAAATTTGCGTTTTTCGCACAACTGTAACCTAATCACCAAGACATTTTTTTTTGGACTTGTACATTTTTTCAATTTTGATGTTAGAGCTTTGAAATTTGGGAATTAAATAGTTGTTTATGTAATACAAACAGTGGCTACCTTGATTTTGTTTCTTTGAATATTTTGGGATAAAATATTTTTCTTTTAAAATATTCCCCAAAAAAGTGAGGAAATTTATTCCTATTTTCCCAAAAAAATGTTTTTAAAGCCTTTGAGAGTAAATATTTATAAATTTAAGCAGCCTGCCAATTACAACCATGCTTAAACTTTACACAACAACTTTAAAAAACCACAATCAAGAAGAAATAATCAAGAAGAATCCCGAATATTCAAAAGAACACTTTCAAATTTGCCACCCTATTGTAGTACATATCAGATTTTAATTCCAAATTTCACCGCGATTATAGCAATAAAAATTGAAAACAATAATTCAGGCCCCCAAAATGACTATGGTGACTAAACCCTCTCCTTACCACCTACAACAAATCGTCACATTTGTACGCCCACAATATTACATTTTATTATTTCAGATTAATTTTGTACACCACAAACTTTGAAGAATGATCTTTGTTTTATTAATTAAAAGAACATAAAAATTGTTTTGTGGAGAGCTTGTTTTGACTTTAAAAAATCAATTTTTTCTGTGGTAAGCCGTCATTTTTGGGAAAAATACTGAAATTGATTGGTCAGGAATAAGTTAAATCAGAGTTGTGCGAAAAACCTAATATTGATCAGATTTTGAGCCCAAAAAGTTATTGTGTGTTCCTTGTTCTTACGTTAGTCTTGATGTACATTACAGTTTTTACAGTCGAACACGCTTAAACAAATTGATGGAAAAAACGAACGCATGTCTGTGCCCCGTTGTTTCCTTATTCGTTTAAATAAACTTTTCACGCTCGTAGTGAACAAATGATAATGAACTGTGTTGAGTGTGGTTTTTGTGTATGGTAGTAGTCAATTCGGGTCTTCAGTGTGATCATCATTTGCCTGGTGTTGTCCTGTTATGCGAATACATTAATTTTTTTTTCTATCCACTTTGCAGTTTTTGATTTAGTGCAACTTTTGCCATTTTTTTTGCAACTTTTGATGCAACTTCCTTGATTTTCTGGTGCAACTTTGCGCCCTTTCCCGTGCAACTTTCTGAAAAGGGCAGAATAGCGTTGTGAAAGGCTTTGAATAGCATTTTTGACTGTTTTAAAACTATTCGTTCAGGGAAAATATGGGTTGAAATGAAAGAAGGAATGGAAAAAAATTGATCAATAACACTTCTAAAAAAACATGTGTATTTTCCAAGATGGCTGCTATTTCTATGGCACAAAGAGATTTAACTATTTTGACAATGTTTTTTTTTTTCAAGATACCAGTTGTATAAAAAATCATTAGTTGATCAAATAGTCAAATGAAAGATTTTTGTATTTTTAATTTCGAGCCCTCTTCATTTCAAAATTTAAAAATACATCACATTTTTTTGGTTTAATTTCGTCCATTGTTAAGACTCCAATCCTCCTGTTACAGCTTCAATACTGCAGAAAGATACACTATTTGTGTGGTGTGGGATGGTGTAAGGGTATGGATCTTTTTTCAAAAACCCCTACCAATCCTTGTCAACCCCTATTGTTACACCCCTTAAATTTCAGAAGATAGCCCCCAAATATTTTTGGGGCGTGGGATGATGAAAGGGTTATGGATTTGTATCCCCAATCCTCCCCAACCCTATCTTTCCGTATTGTTACAGTTTTAAAATTTTAATTTACTGCGGGGTAGACCACCATTTGTTTTGTGTGGTATTTTTGCAAGGGAAATGGATGTGAAATTAAATTTTCCAATCCTACCGAACCCCAATCCATACTTTTTACAGCAAAAATTTAAAATACTCCCAAGATAGACAACCATTTGTAAAGTGGGGGGATTGTGCAAGGGTTTTGGTTTGTTTTTATTTATTTATCCCAATCCCTACCGAATCCCATTTACGGTTTAAATTTTTTTTTTTTTTCTTTCTTCATTTAAAATGGAATAGCAATTTATCCATTCATTCTTTCATTCAAATTAAATACATTTTTTGATTCATTCCTTCATTCATTTATTCATTTAAAATTTTCATTCATTCATTCATTCATTTATTTTTCATTCATTCATTATTTCATCCATTCACCCATTTGTTTTTTTCACTCTTTTAACCAATCTTCAACTTTATTTCCCCCTTCATTCTTTCATCATCATTATCCATTCATTCATTTCTTTAATTCACTTTTTTTTTCTTCATTCATTCATTCCTTTTCCACTTTTTTATTTACCCTCATTTCATTTTGTTGTTTGCCTCATTCAGAATTGTTTTAAATATTTTACATTCCTAACGATTTTCATTCAC
>NW_027628667.1:10000-17744 GCF_034508935.2 Berghia stephanieae | reverse complement strand
AAAAACGCTTCAAATTTTATGATTTTTTTTTAAATGAACAAACTTCCACAATGAATATGTAATGGAACTTTGTTCTGCTCACTTTCAGGCTCTGAGTTGAGTCTATATAGAAAATAAAAAACAACAAAAAAAAAGCTGAAGACTATCATGTGCAAGTTTTTCTCTAAACTCTTAAACAAAAATCATGCCATCTTGTGCTGTAAAAGGATTTTTTAAAATTATTTACCTTATGACTATTGTCCTTTGGAAAAAAAAGAAAATTAAGTCCGAAACCTTCTGGCTATTTTCTTTTAAATTTCAAGAACATCAGAGTTGGCAAGGGAGGACGGAAATATAATTCCAGAAACCAATCTGTCTATAATCATATCCATATGATAGTTTTTCGTTCAAGATTCAGGTACAGTCCACTTAGGATAATCGCAATACCTTGGGATCATCGAAAATGTTGGGATTAACCGAAATTCAGTTTCCTGTCCACTATTTCAACATTTACACATTTATTGTCAACTCAAACCAGTAAATAATATTCTTAGTCCACCACATACAGAGCAATTTGATTGAAACAAAAACCATATGGCAGCCCCGTGTAGATTTGTCAACCAAAAGCAGCTATGAAGCAAGCCGACATCTTATTCAGATTGGAAGAAGTTTCAATCTTTTTTCTCAACAATTCAACATTTGTCAGAGTTAAAGAGATTAGCCTTAATGAGAGACAATAAGCTCTCACCAAACTCGTTGGTCACAATGCACAGTTGTTAATCCTAAAACAAAGGATATCGCTCAGTCTCTCTTTATAACTGTCATTTATAACCTGTTGTCAAGATTATGACCAGCCCCACCCCTCTTCTATTTAATGGCCACCGATGACGTCACAAACCCATACTGCAGAGCCCCGCCCTCTTTCGACTCTAACAGAGTGGTGACACACTACTGTAGCATTAAATCCTGCTCACTCTCGATTCTTCAACCTGTCACGATTTCATCCATGATGAAATTTAATCATGATATACTGTTTGATTTCTTGAATTTACCACTTTTTAAAAAACCGAAGTTTGTTGCAATTAACCAGTGACTTTTATATAGAATTATTTCCATTGCTTAGGAAATATTGTGATTAACCGAAAGTTGCGATTAAACGAGTTGCAATTATCCGGAGTGGACTGTAATAGTATTAAACATCATGACTCAAAAAAAAAAAAAAAAAGCAAACTATGTGTACCTAAATGTTATTCATTTCCTCATCAAATTACATTCTTACCATTAACATCATAGATCACATCAAAGGGTTGTCTGGATTGACAGCAAGACATTTTTCAGGATTTTTAAAGCTCAAATCTCTCTGATCTGAAGTTACAAAAGAAATAGCATATTCTCAACATTAAACTATGATTTTGTGATATGGCATACTGTATGCATAAAGCAAGATGCAAAGACAGGTTTAAGTTTAAATTATTTTTTATTTCTTTTCAAAATCCATTCTAGTTTTGCCAAAATAAAATAAACACGAGAAGTGTTGAGTTGGATAGCGCTAAAACTAAAAGTAGTAGTGGTAGTAGTAGTAGTAGTAGTAAACGACAGATCTTACTAGTGTGAATCTACAGTCTACAGAAGTTCCCGAATTATCTGACTCCACTTCCAAATGACTGACTGACAAGTGACAATCATCAATCGGTGTGTGTGTGATTAGGTACTTTGGTAAACGTCCATTTGGCCCTCCAGCAGGGAGCCGATAAATGGCCTAGTGGCTGTGACCCGATTTTTTGGACTTTTGAGTGATGGGTCTCAGAAAAAGTTCCATAGATTTTTTGTTTATGGATGGATTTTAATGATTTATGTCTTATTTTCTTCAGGAGAAATTACTCTATCGTTTGGTGTAGTTTATTTTAAAATCAATGACAATTTAGTATAACTTTTGATTATGGATAAAATAGGGTATAATTTAGCTTTGGATAATTAAAAGATTAGAACTTGGTAAATCAAAATTTCATGCTGGCACGTTTATTTAACATCTTAACTTTTTTATAAAATTAAATTCAGGCAAAGTTGTATACCGCATCCATGAAATTCGTTCCAGTAAAATCCTTACTCAAATCTTAGCGGTCATTTTAGACCAGTTTTGAAATCCAAATGGCGGTTACTACCGGAAATGCAACAATTTTCAGGTCACAAAGTCCGTCAGTAAATAACAAAGGCAAATAGAAGACCATTTGTCAGCCTTTAAACTAACACAACTTTTTTTCTGCTTATCTGATTTTCACAATTTTGGTATCATTAGAATCGTGTTGAAAAGCACTTTAAAATGATATAGGTTTCATTGAGCTCAATCCAATTTGAATTTTTTACCAAAGTACCTAGTGTGATGTCTACCCTATTGAAAATCTTAAATCAACAGTGATGTAATAAGAATGGCCAATAACTTACCATTTAAATTATTTCGGTGTCTCTTCAATGATGCCTCCAGCATCAATTTACCCCACGATGCCATAGACGTCTAGTTTGGAACTCAGCAAGTGACGAAAAAATACTTGCGGCTATAGAGAGGACGTCCGTCGGCCACTCTCTTCGCAAGTCAGTTGTCAGTGGTTATCAGATAATCATTGGTTCTTGAAAAATATAGAAACACAGCGGTTCATTTAAAAAGACTCTTTTGTAGATCAAGATATAATGTTAGGTATTGCACTTTAAAATCTCTTCAGACATAGAACGGGTCAACTTGACGTCTAGACCAAATCATTTCGAAGATCGATATGGCAACAGCAACGCCTGGAATGGAGGATTTAAATGCGGCATCTGACGATTCTACTGCTATGACAGAAGATGCTCCATTTCACGACGTCGAGATGGCTTCAACTGGCATCAGGCATCAACATGCTACTCAATAATGGGTTTGATGAAGCGTTTGACTAAGAATTAAAGCTGATAACTGATAACCACCTACTACTGACTTGCGGAGTGAGTGAGTGCCGAGTGCCTCTTTATGCGCGAAATGTACTAAACATACGTTTCACGAAAAAAAGAGTTACTATGTTTGCTTGTCTCTTGTCACCAAGATAAGAATCCGGACCAAGATTCGATAAATCTGTTTCTAAAAATAGATTATAATTCGTATATCTTGTTCATTCCTCAGTTCATCAACTTTCACACAATTTTATATTAGGTTTTCATTACTATAAAAATCCATATAATGCTCTAGAATTTTAGAGAAAATTTCGGAAAGATATATTGCCTCACTATTGAAATATATCGATGAAAACACTGGTACCCCTATTGTACTTTTTTCAGGCGGTCACCTTATTGACCAACGTGAAAATTTAGGCATAACTCTTCTTACTGTGGTGTTTAACAAATAACTTCAATACTATGATTTACAATTATATATCCTTGACGGTTGGGTTGACAACCTTAAACTAAAATCAGAAAAGTGAATGTGCTAGAGGTCAAATCAATAGGGGGACCGGATTTTGGTCTCCCTATTGGTAAAGTACTGTAAAATGAACTAATAGGGGTACCAAAAGTCTCCCTATCCGGTATTAATACATATATATATATATATATATATATATATATATATATATATATATATATATATATATGTCTTATCTCTCTATATATGACGGACATAGTTTTGAAATCCTCAACGCTAAACAGACAGACAGTATAAGGGGCAACTTTCACGAAAAGTGTGATCACATTCATATCTATTGTTTTTTTGGTTTCAGTAGAAAGATTGATGCTTAAAAAATACTTGGCATTTATTCAAAACACTCGGTATTTTACGCTTGTAGGACTTGTTTGATATTTTGTATCGTACACTGTGCCATTTGTGTGTATGGATGGATGGATGGATAGACGGACGGATGGATGTATGGATGTAAGGATGAATAGATGGATGGATGAATAGATAGATGGATGGGTGGATGTATTATGTATGTGTGTATCTATGGATGGATGGATGGATGGATGTATGGATGGATGGATGTATGGATGAATAGATGGATGGATGGATGAATACTGTATTATGTATGTATCTATGGATGTATGGATGTATGGATGAATAGATGGATGGATGGATGGATGGATGTATTATGTATGTGTGTATCTATGGATGGATAGATGGGTGGATGATGTATGGATGGATGGATAGATGGATGGATGGATGGATGGATATATGGATGGATGGATGGATGGATGTGTGTGTATGTGTGTGTGTGTGTGTTTGCGTGTGTGTTTTGTTTTACTTTGATTTTTTATTAATTAGTTTGTTTTTGTTGTTTAATTTTGTTTTTCTACCGGAGGAAAACAACATTTAACTGCGAAATGATTCGGATATCAGTCACACTCGTGCATCGTCCTACTAGTGTTGTGTTGGCTAGTCATGGTCCTACGTGTGTTGTGTTGGCTAGTTAGGGTCCTACGTGTGTTGTGTTGGCTAGTTAGGGTCCTACGTGCGTTGTGTTGGCTAGTTAGGGTCCTACGTGTGTTGTGTTGGCTAGTTAGGGTCCTACGTGTGTTGTGTTGGCTAGTTAGGGTCCTACGTGTGTTGTGTTGGCTAGTTAGGGTCCTACCTGTGTTGTGTTGTCTAGTTAGCATCCTACGTGTGTTGTGTTGTCTAGTTAGGGTCCTACGTGCGTTGTGTTGGCTAGTTCGGGTCCTACGTGCGTTGTGTTGGCTAGTTAGGGTCCTACGTGTGTTGTGCTGGCTAGTTAGGGTCCTACGTGTGTTGTGTTGGCTAGTTAGGGTCCTACGTGTGTTGTGCTGGCTAGTTAGGGTCCTACGTGTGTTATGTTGGCTAGTTAGGGTCCTACGTGTGTTGTGTTGGCTAGTTAGGTCCTACGTGTGTTGTGTTGGTTAGTTAAGCACCCCTTGGAAAGCGCGTTGAGCACGTTTAGTGGATACTGCGTTGTATGAAATCTCGAGTCATTAATACTCTGCCACTCGGCCAGGTGCCCAATTATTTTATGGCCTTCTGAAAACTAAAACTGGTGGTCATTTGTGACCATTCGTGTCAAAACGGTATTATGTTGGGATGGACCAGATGTTAAAAAAAATCAAATTATAGTTAAACTGGTGAAAATATGAAACATTGGTATTTATTACAGTAAAACATGATATTCCTTCTCCTCTATAAAGTATATAAACTCAACTTAAGCATGATATTTCTGGCTACAAATCCCATTTTAAGCATCGTTTAATCATCCCGACTTAATACCGTTTTGAAACGAGGGGTCACATTTGACGAGACAATTACTTAATTGTTAACAATGAATAATAGAATTAGTGCCAGAAAGGGTTAGGAATAATGACGGCTCCCGCCCTGTTGTATGACCATTTAGGAATCATTGACCGTTACACCCACGCACCACGAACTCACAAAGACACACACATACGCACATAAACACATACACACGTGCACACACGTGTATATAATAGATGTACCTCCTACACATTTCTAATCACAGAGATCTGACTGCTTTCACAACCTCCCTCTCTCCATTACTGACCGAGTCCAAACCATTCTTATATATTATTGTGAGGGACAGCTTTTGGTTATATCGAATTATAAACTCTGTCACTCCCCCCCCCCCCCCCCCCCCCCCCCTCTCTCTCTCTCTCTCTCTCTCTCTCTCTCTCTCTCTCTCTCACACACACACACACACACACACACACACACACTGGTGACAACTTAAAATGTGGACGTACCACTGCAGCTATAGCAGTAGTAGAGTAAGCTACCCAATTGCTGCTAGGTGGACAGGGGAACCGGATACAAATTCTGGCTGCAAAGGGACTCGAACCCGAGACCATTGGCGTGACAGTCCAATGCTCTACCAACTGAACTAACGAGACCCCCGCTACTAGAGCTATGAATTACCATAATTCATCAAAAATTAAGTCACAAAATGCTATTTACAATTTATATTTATTTGTGTAAAGTGACCAAAAAAAAAAAAGACATTATTACACAAAATATCATGGTCACAAAAAGGTTCATTGTTTGATCATAATTCACTAAGATTTCAAAATAAAACAAAAATCCCAGCAATTTCATTACTAGTTCATCATTAGTAGTTATTACAGAAGTCTGTCATGGCGAGACTGGATTTTACGTCATTCATCATTCAATCCTCTACAGTTCAGAAATTAGCCCCTGTGATGCGACTCGAGCCCTCCGAGTGCTCAATGTGAAAGTTGTAGCGGATGGAATGATGTTTGACGTGAAATCCAGCCTAGCCAGGAAAGGGTTATACACAAACATTTTTGCCTCTTTAAAAAATCACACAAGGTAATAATGATATTGTTACTGCCCTGTAAATAAAATGAATTTGTTAAGAACTTGACGGCTTTTACACATTAGCTTCTTTTTCAATTGTTCACTGTACAGTTTACCAGCATAGAAATACCTGACCTGAATATATTTCTCAGCTATTGTATTTAGTAGAAGAATTAAATGATTCTCAGTCCCCTCATGATCAAACATATGAGAATGAAATAATGTAGAAAAAACTGGTTTATTGACGAAAGACTTCATCGTGAAGTTCATGATGCTTAGCAAAAGTTTATGGCAATCATATCGATTGAAATGAAAATGATCTTGACCTACAGTTGCAACATATATTCTGAAATGCTTTTCAGAAATTAAACAGACATCAATAACTCCACTAGAAGGAATTTGCAACCCCCTCCCCCCCCCTCCCCCCCCCCCCCCCCCCCCCCCTTTGTTCTTAACATCCACTGATCATCGCGATTCGGATTTCCACCGATGAGTGAATCACCGTAACTATGGCCGTAACGAAGGAATGTTTTGGTCTTCCCAATATGGCGAAAGCGGTCAGCGATTGGCTTCAGTATTATGACGTCATCTTCCTTCCATCTATTTTTATTCCAAGCATGCGCACAACCAACATGACGTTCTCTCTCTAATAACTTTTCCGCCGGTGACGTCACAGACTATGGGTGACGTCCAATCAAGGGACGCTACTCTTCCGCTAATCTCATTCCCTATAGTTGTTCTTATGTTTCCATGTTTGGAACAATAAAATATCTAAAGAAAGCTCACAACACGTGTAAAAATAACCTAACATTTTACACGCTAAATTACACACAATGTGTTCGAGTCAAGAATGCAAAATCACATCAAAGATATATTAAACCACAAGCACACATGGTTATAATATTACAATCTGTCAATCACAGGGTGGATGGTGAACATTCAATTTTTGTAAGACGACAACTTGAGATTTCAACTCCGGAAATATAAACCAGCAGCTGAGGTTGTACAAATGTTCAATGTCAGAGCTACTTGTTATTCTAATATGTGACCCTTCGTGTCAAAACGGTACTATGTCGGGATGGATAAGATGTTAAAAAATCAAATTATAGTAAAACGGGTCAAAAATATGAAACGTTGGTATTTAGCACAGTAAAATATGATATTCCTTCTCCTCTTTAAAGCATATAAACTCAACTTAAGCATGATATTTCTGGCTACAAATCCCATTTTAAGCATCTTAATCATCCCGACTTAATACCGTTTTGAAACGATGGGTAACATATTGCAATCTGTCAATCACAGTGTGGATGGTGAGCATCCATTTTTGTAAGACGGCTTATGATTTCAACTCCGGAAATGACGCAATGAATGAAATATTAAGAATGTTACTGGGACAATCGTGAAAACGCAAGTTCATGAATTCCCCAAACAGGACCCTTTCCCACCAACGTGCTCTGGTTGAACATTGCCATG
>NW_027628667.1:0-5000 GCF_034508935.2 Berghia stephanieae | reverse complement strand
TTAGCCTGTGATTTTACTGCCAAAATAAGCCTATCGATAACTTATACTCCAGAGACTCTCCGATCCCTCCAACCCGTGTCACCCCCACCACCCACTATTGACACATCGTTTATTAAAGTAAGAAAGAGGGGGAGAAAGGGAGGAATAAAAACAAAATTTAACAGACGGCCTTTTCGTCCATTTTTACCCTGTGTAGTGACAGGTAATGTAAGATCACTGAAAAATAAAATTGATGAACTGTTTTCACTGTGTCGTTTTAATAGTGACTATCGTCAAGCCTCCATAATAGCGTTAACAGAGACTTGGCTATCTCCTCACATACCATCATCATGTTTTAATATTGAACAATATTCACTATTTCGAGGAGATCGGACTAATGTAAATAAACGAACTGGGGGTGGGGTGTGCACATATATTAACAACAAATGGTGCCACCCCAATAACTGTCAGATAAAGAAAATGTATTGTGACGATTATATTGAATTTATTACTGTTTCGTCACGACCATATTACCTACCCCGGGAATATACTCATGTCATCATCGTCAACGTCTACATTCCACCATCATCAGACAACACCACAGCGAAAAATATTTTGAGGAAAGAAATACAGGACATTCAAATTAAGTCACCCGATGCCGTATTGATGGTCACTGGCGATTTTAACCAATGTAACGATTTTACTCTCCCGGGACTTCATCAATACGTGGACTGCGAGACAAGGGACAAAAAAACATTAGATTTATTCCTGTGTAATATTAAAAATAGTTATAAATGTTTACCCCGCGCCCCATTAGGTTTATCTGACCACTGCATGCTCTTGCTACTCCCCACCTACCGCCCTGTTTTTAAACGTGTAAAACCAGTAAAGAAAAGTGTACAGATCTGGAACGGAAGTGTGTGTGAAGATTTGCGTGGTTGTTTTGAATGCACTGACTGGAATGTTTTTATCGAATCATGTGATAGTGTGGATGAGCTGAATGACTGTGTGAGTGAGTATTTAAAATTCTGTGAACAGCTAGTGTCTTGTAAAAAAGAAATAAAATATTATCCTAACAATAAGCCTTGGATAACAAAAGATCTAAAACTTTTATTGAACCAAAAGAAAACTCTCTATACTAGTGGAAACAAAAAAGATCTGAAAACAAAACAAAAAGAGATAAAGAGGGTAATATCTAGTTGTAGAGACAAGTACAAAAATAAAATTGAAAAATGCTTTTCTTCTGGGATATACGGGACACGTGGCGGGGGCTTAAAACTGCTGTTAACTATAATCCAAAGCCCACGATTATATCAGAAGATATCGAAATTGAAACTTTAAATAAATTTTATTCACGTTTCGACACAGCAAACAAATTTGATATTGAAAATGAAAAACATAAATTAGACAGGGCTTTGGAAGATGAAATGGCTGTTGAGGTCAGTGAAGAGGAAACGAGATTCGTATTTTCGAAACTAAACGAGAGGAAGGCTGCTGGGCCGGATGGATTGAAAGGAAAACTATTAAAAGAATGTGCCCACCAGCTTTCCCCCATTTATACACATATTTTTAACTGGTCCCTCCAATGCGTTTCAATCCCTGAAATTTGGAAAACTTCGAAAATTATTCCTGTTCCAAAAAAAGAAAAACTTGAAACTATGAACGATCTCAGACCTGTTGCACTGACTTCAATAGTCATGAAATCTTTAGAAAAACTTGTTCTTATTAAAATTAGGAATCAGTTTATGCCATTGAGTGATAGTCATCAATTTGCTTACAAACCAGGACGTGGCGTAGAGGATGCCATTTTGCTGTTTACAAACAACATCTACAGGCATCTAGATCACGCTAGGAGCTATTGCAGATTGCTTTTTGCAGATTTTTCTTCAGCGTTCAATACAATGCAACCCAGTTGGTTGTTCAAAAATTGACTAGTCTGAATTTAAACAAGTATATAATTGCTTGGGTGCTCGAATTTCTTACGGAGAGAGCACAATATGTTCAATTAGGGCAAAACAAATCTTCCTGTATAACTACAAATACTGGCGCTCCTCAAGGTTGTGTATTGTCCCCTGTATTATTCACAATATACACGAATGACTGTAGAAGTCAAAACCTGAGTGTACCTTTAATAAAGTTTGCAGATGACACCGCTCTTCAAGGCCTCATAACAAATGGCAACGAAGTGGCTTATAGGCAAGAAATTGATAGATTTGTGTCTTGGTGTGATGCCCACCACCTAGAGCTTAACATAAGCAAGACAAAGGAGCTAGTGATTGACTTTAGGAGAGTGAAGGAACCGATAGAACCGTTAAAATTAAAGGACCAATTCGTCCAGCGAGTTCCTCACTACAAATACCTTGGTGTAACGATTGATGACAGGCTCAAGTGGGATGAACACTTGAAAATAATTAGGCATAAGATGTGCAGACGTACATATTTTTTATCAAAACTCTCTCAGTTTAGAATAGATAAAACCCTCTGCACATTATTTTATAGAGCAGTAATCGAAAGTGTTTTGTCATTTTGTATAACAGCTTGGGGAGGCAATTGCTTAGCAGTGGAAAGGAACAAAATAAATTCAAATATTAAAAAATCCATTAAACGCTATATAAATGATGTTGACGATGTAGATCTTTTATACGAGAAATTTTGTATAAATAAAATAACTAAAATATTAAATGACCAGTATCATCCACTAAGACCATCAATTATTATGTCAGAAAGAAGTGGTCGCCCTTTCTCTATTTCAACGAAAACAGAGAGACACCGAAAATCTTTTCTGCCGTCCAGTATTAGGCTGTATAACAACAAGCAATAATCATTTTATATAATTATTTCTCATTTTTACTTTTTAAAAATATAAATATTAATTTATTAATTTATTTGTTTTGCAATCTTTTCAATTTTCAATTTATAGTGACAGTTTTAACTATTTTACAGTGTTGAAATTATTCATATTATAAAGCGCAGCTCTGGTTATAGAGCTGCTCCTTTTTTATATATATACATCCTATTTCCATTGTATTTTTATCTTATGTGTAAATTATAACACGTCTGTACAAAAAATTTCCTTTTTGGGATGCAATAAAGTATTATTATTATTATTATTATTATTATTATTATTATTATTATCAGGCCATTACTTTACGAAGGCCACGCGACGATACGATATGGTGCGTCCCGCGTACGACCAAATGTCGCAAGCAGAAGGTTAACATCAACACATAGTAAACAAATAACACACACACACACACACACACACACACACACACACACACACGACACGGCTTGACATTGGTTAGGAGTTCGTATGACTAATGCAATCAGCTGATAGCCAATCAATTCGATCGTGTGTCCCACCCAACTACACAGCACTAGCAACACACCACCTTTTGACAGAAAACTGTTGCTTCGTGTGTCGATCGAGTTATAATAACCCCCCCCCCCCTCCCCCTCCACACACTCACACACACACACACACACACACACACACAAACATACACACACATAATACAACTTGTCAGAAATGTACAAATCCGATATATAGATAGTATGCGCTTGGCTAAGAAGCTCATAACATTGCCATCCGGAAGTATAACGGACCAACACACAAAACTGTGTGTATCCATGAACGTTTATAGTCAGGGTAATACAGTTCAGTGAGCACCACCCATAAACGCGGATGGCAAAAAAACAATAACAAAGACCTGAGTGACGTCATCTTCCAACTATCTATAATCAGCTTTGAAGTCTCAGGTTCAGTTTCCACAAGACAGTGGTCGTGGTAGTTAGTCGTAACCGATATAGATAATAAGTTTTCTGTATGGTCAAAATTTGAATTTTTTAAATTTTTTTTTGTCAGTGTACGGGAGAACAGCTGTTGACAGTAAAGTAATATACGATAATCTCCCTTTAAGAATGTTTGACGTCATAGATTATTATTGTTTCGATATATTCATTATTCTGCATTCCGTTCGTGAATGTGCGGCTATGTTTTTTTTTTTGTTTGTTTATTGCTTTAGGTCTCTTCCAACACAATTGAGGTTATATGAGAGACCGCTGAAACAAAAAAACAAGCAATCTAACAAAAATAGTACAAATGTCAATCAAAATCATAACCTAAAGATATCATAAGCTAAATTATAAATAACCAAGAACAAACAGGCAGAGGATTTACAGGAAAAAAATATCCCCTGTCAAAAATACAATCACAAACCAAAGAAGCAGGATAGGCTAGTAAAGAGAAGAAGAAACGACATGACACTCGCTTTCGGATCGGAAGCTCCTGGGTTCGAGCCTCGCTCGGCGCATAGTCGAGTCCTTGGAAAAGGCTCTTTACTCTCATTCTCTCACCGTACTCAGGTGTAAAGTGAGTACCTTGTCGTTAACACCGTTGTCTTTGTGGGGAAAAAAATGTAATATCGTCTTATAGGCGTCATGTCTCGTTCTGCATGTTACGTGTTGCTGTTGGTCAGGGACCCTTTGTAAAGCGCTTTGAGCACATTTAGTGGATATTGCGCTATATAAAAGCTCAGGTTAAAGCACAGTTTGGAACAGAAAAAAAAAGTCACAACTAATAATGAGAACGCTTGCCTTGAGGAAAAAAAACAAGTAAATAACAATGTGAAATTGAATGTAAAGCTTACATTCAATAAACGAAAACAGGTAATGTTAACGTTTCGGGTTTCCCCTTCCTTTATCAACACGGAAAAGTATAAAACGGTAGGGGCTGCCTTAAGCCGGTGATCTTAAAATACTAACAAAAGAGTGAAAATGGAGAGGCTTCGGATGGAAACAATAAAGAGAAGCATCTCCATTTTCACTCTTTCGTTAATCCTTTATCAACAAAACAGGATGAATGATGAACCACTAAAGACCAATGGGATAATGTGATAATGGCGTTTAAACAATTGTGACCCTTCGAGTCAAAACGGTATTATGTCGGGATGGACCAGATGTTGAAAAATCAAATTATAGTTAAACTGGTCAAAATTATGAAACGTTGGTATTTAGCAGAG
>NW_027628666.1:0-3744 GCF_034508935.2 Berghia stephanieae | reverse complement strand
TTGATTTCCGGGCTGTATCAATTTTTTCGTTTATTTTCCTTCACAGGCTTACAAAAGATGAGCAGATTTCGTGTGGAATCGACGCAGACTTGCCAGTCCTAGCAGGAATCGAGTGAAAATTGACGGTTACGTTTTACGTGCACACATTTGTTATTTATTTATGAATAGGTACCGGTATCTACACAATTCCCTTTAGCGGGAAATACAATTTCTGTCTCTTACAAACAGGAAGTGGGCAGAATGGAACGACATGGTTTCTGTGCTGACGAACCTACGAAGGACGGGTGGGAAAAAAGAAGTAATTATAACGGTGGACGACGACGCGTTTGGGCAAGAACACACGATATCCGAATATGGTTTACTGTCCGTCTTGGCGCATTGCGAAAAGGGGACATTCGCGTTTGGATCAAAGCCGACGCGGAATGGATACAGAAATACGAGTGGTTTAGTGGAAAGTTATGAATCAATTACCCTACTGCAAAGGAGTTTTAATGATGTAAATTATTTTAAGTTTCAAAAGGCAATGTCTGTGTGTGTGTGTGTGAGGTGTGTGTGGTGGGGAAAACGTGGTGTGTTGTGTATGTGAGTGATTCCGGGGTGCAAGTTCCCTGCTGTGGACTTGCCAAAGTTGAGTCCTCAAAGAATACACATCTTTTAACATAATTTTGGGCTGAAAACTCGTCTTTCAAACATATCATCGATTTAAGGGACCTCATCTTACCTAAAATTTTCCCAAACCTGGGACTTTGGAGGGCTTCGTGGAAATGTAAAGTAAAAGTAATCTTTTAGAGCCTTTGGCTTATGGAGCCGGGTTTATCCCGTTTCTATAGGTGAAACGGACAATACCAATTTCGCTTGCTTATCCATTGGATAGGCGTAATCTATCCCCAAAGTACTTTCCCCAGATCCAACAGACCTACCCTGAGTGGACGGGGAGGGGTGGGGGGGAGGGGTCAGAAAAATTCGACAACGTGAAAATGAAGGTCATTTAAATCGACCCAATGTTGAGGACGGTTTCGGACAAAACTTTAAAACGTTGCCTATCCAGAGTGCGGTAGTATAATTTTAATTATCCTTGTCAATGCTGGAATACAAAATGCTGCATTGTGGTATATAGAAACGCCTGCAATGGGAGACAAAAAGCTGTAATGAAGACATCATCTAACCAGATGAGTCTAAGGCGTTGGTAGGCGTTGGAAAAGTTAGGCTGCGTCTCCACAGAGTATCCCCTGAAGCTCCCAAAAAAACGGTGGGTAGGAATCGTAAGGGTACTCTTGAACTGGGATGTGCCATTTGTTCCTTGGGTTTCTTTGAGGTGTTTCCCCCGTTAGATTTTCTAAAATAAAATGTGGGTTTTTGGTTTTGGTTTTTTAGAATGTTCCTGAAGAGCTCGAGTCGCGTTGGGCAAATTCTATCGCAGTCGTATCCATGCGTATAATAAACAGATTTATTACAGTGTGATACACTCATTTTAAAAGAGGGCAGCATTTTCGTGATATTTCTGTAAACGTCGATATAATACATTGAACGATGTCTTTGTGTTCACGTTCTTCGTCTTGATTTGTTTTTTTTATATTTTTGGAATTTAAGTCATTGGGATTAGCAGGTGACGATAAAGAACAGCATTTTGGCACGGTTTTGGGATCTTTTGAAAAAGGGCCAGCGCTGTTTTTTCGGACTTTTCGCCTTTTTCAAATTCCGGGCGTGAGGGAACAGCTATGATGTATTTGACGTCGTTCTCAGTGCAGGGGTTTGGTTGGTTGAGTAAGTAAGGATACGTGTGCGGTTGATGATGGCATACCCAGGAGTTTTGAGGTCAGATCCATTTTTTTGTTATTATTATAAATCTGTTTCGATTTGTGATTCCATTACCACTGTGCTCAAAGCCCGTCAATTTATAGTTTATTATTACGGACGCTATTGTTGTGTTGAAAAAGAATGACCAGCTGTCAGTAGAAAGTTGACTCTCATGGAGGGTAATATTTTGGAGGCACCCAAATATTTTTTGTATGAAAACGTCTTCAAATTTTATTTCCGAGTTTTGACTGGTTAATTTACTTTCAAGTAGTCAGTATTTTGAGCTCCAGCTTGATGACTTGATTCGCAAGGAGGTCTTCAAATACAGTGTTCCTTCCTGTTAGCTGTAACATTTTGGATTTTGGTAATGTACAATGATGTGGGAATGATGGCAGCAATTAGAGTCAAAATAAACTTGTTTTGTTTCGCACTCGCTGTATATGAAAGTAATAGCCATTCTGAGGAAATAAAATGAAAAGTACTAATCAAGACAATTTCACAGAAACATATATTGTTATTGTCGTCAGTCTTTTTAGTGGAGCCACTAAACCTAAAGTACGTAGTCCTTCAGAGCCATTAGGGCTTGGGCCGAAGTTTATTCCGGTTTCTGTAGCGTGAAAAGGGCAATCAGATTTGCTTGTACCTTTGGGTAGAACGCAATTTATTTTCTTCACATTTTCTTTTTTCTTTTCTTCTCCATCTTTTTTATTTCTTTTCTTCTTCGTCTTTCCTTTTCCCTACCCCTCTATCCTTCTCCTCCTCCTCCTCATACTCTCTCTCCTCCCCCTCCTCCTCCTTTACTCCTTTCCTCCTCCTCTTCTTTTCTTCTTCTTCTTTTTCCCTTCTTCTTCTTCTTCTTCTTCTTCTTCTTTTCTTTTCTTCTTCTTCTTCTTCTTCTTCTTCTTCTTCTTCTTCTTCATGCGATTTTGACTGTGGTCTTAGTTTAACAATTCCCCAAACATTTTAAATCTCATTTGTCAATGTGTTTCTTTCCCCCTTTGTTTATAAAAGGGGAAAACCCCCAAAAGTCCACATTGTTTTAAAAATTTATTAAATTGAATCTTACCCCAATTTGAATTGTTATTTTTTTTCGAGTTTGAGCAGCAAAATTATATTGTCCCAAAGTGATTTTTTTTGGGGGTTCAAGTATTTGTTTCACATTTCCCTTCTCTCTCCTTCCCTTTTTATTAAATATATAATATAATATATATATATTATTTATATAATATATAAATTTATATATATCTCGAAAGATTTATAAATAACTCGTTTCTCAAAGTTTTGGGAGTGTCAGTGAAGTATTTGTTTTTATATTGTTTATATATATATATATATATATATATATTATATATATATATATAATATATATATATTTTATATGTATGAAGGGACCCCCTTTTTAAAAACGCGTTGAGCACGTTTAATGGGTATTGGCCATATAAAATAATCTCCAGTTTGGGGCAATTACTGGGGTTGTCGACAAATAAAAGCAAGAAAAACGTTTTTTCTAGTTATTCACTAAACTTGTTCAAAGTACTTTATGAAGGGTCCCTAGTCAACAACAAAATCACCTGTGTGGGGGTTTTGACCTCCTAGTGGCAGGGGGTACATCTGTGTCTTCTATCCCCTTATATCTGTTTCCCAAAATGCTTTTTGTCTTTGTCTTGGATGAGTTACTTGTTCTTGTCGGGCCTGGCGGAAGTCCTAGCTAAGAGGGAAACAGTCAAATGATAGTAATTGTTTTGGGATATGATATTTTTTCCTTGTAAAATCATTCTCTCTGTTATGTACTGTTATTGTTATTTCTTTTCTTTTTTAAAACATATGATTTGTAAACATTTGAGTCTAGAATTAAAATTTAAAAGAACCCAAAAAAAATAAGACAAAGGGGAACTGAGAACAAATAGTGATAGATGTAGTTTTCCAAAGGAGCATACCACCAATGTA
>NW_027628665.1:0-3751 GCF_034508935.2 Berghia stephanieae | reverse complement strand
TTAATATGGACATTTAAGTACACAACAACGCATATATACAAACACTTTCGGTTTTTTGAGAAAAATAGATGTATTTTGTGAAATGAAATAAAAAACGCCCTGCCTTGCCAGTTTAATTTAAATTCACTATTTGACATTTTGTACCATCAACGGTATTCTATTTCTTTGATGGAACTCAAATATATGAAATGTTTGCCTGAGACAATAACGTCATAAAATATCAATATAATAAATTTTGTCTCGTCGAATCTTATGACTATTACAGTTGTATTTGTTTTCATGAATGGAAAATACAGTAAATGTATTTTGACAATCTTTTTAAAAATTAATGATTTACTAACCTGACCCTTGCATTATCTATTTTCGACAACATGGGTGATTCATTAAACATCTTGTTTGATGAACTGTCTATATCCCTCCATGGGATGCTAGACGACTGTACCTAATGCATTCTCTGCAGTATACTAATGTTAGATGACCTACTCATATTCATACCCCCCGCACTACAAGCTCTAAACGATATAAAATTAAATGTATTATTGGTTCAGGGTTAATTAGGCTATTTACAACCAACTTTACATGGGATTATAAATCCGATCAGAGCTAAGTCGTCGATCAATTTTTATTTACATGACTTTACGATGCAGTTCAGAAAACATAATATGACGCTATTGTCTGCATTCATATTGACATAAGACAATGCTATTATGGAATGTAGGGTATGGGACAGCGTGGCTCAGCGGTACGGTCTTTGCTTCGTATCCGAAAGGTACCGAGTTCGACTACCCGCCGCGTTGTGTGGCCTTGAGCAAGTCACCTAGCCTTAGCTCACTTGCGACGCTGCACTGCGGCTGACGCCTGGGTTATGCCAGTCTTCCTTTGGAATAGATCCTAAAGAAAAATTTCCCCTTAGGGATGAATAAAGGGAATTTATTTATTATTTATTTTATTATTTATGTATAAGACAAAGCAAGTGGGAGAAATCAAATTAGCAGACACAGAAATTCAACTTTTTAGGTTCGACTCCGGGTAGGACGCGCATTGCCCTGCTATGAACATATTTTAAAGAAACAACGTTTCCCTTTAAATATAAAGCTATCCATGCCTATATTTAGTACCCGAATATGTTGGGCTCAAAGCCTTCGTCAGTCAAATACAACAAAACATAGTAACAACAACGTGAGAGTTATTGGCTGAAGGTGGGTTTTGGGCCAGAAACTTTCCATGTTTGGCATTTTATCATTTTTTGAAACAATTAAATCTACTTTTGGGGATTACTTTATTTATTAAAAATAACTTGTATTTTGATGCGTTTTCAGGTATAATCAAAGTTTGGATAAATTCGACAACAATGTCAATCGTTAAATTGTTGTAAATATGTATACAAGTCGTTTTTAGTCAAGTCCTGATCGTTTTCAATAATACAACAAATAACGTAACGTAACTTTCGGCCACCTCCGCCTCCTCCTCCTCCTCCTCCTAAATTGAATTCCAACAGAAATGTAGGAAAAATACATTGGTTTATCTTTCTGTCGCTAAATGCCTTCGTTTTCCCTTAAAGGCGCTTTGAAACAAAAATTAATCTCTAGTATGAAAATTATCTTAAAGTTCATGCTTCTCAAAGACACATTATGTTAATGGGGAATTTAATGATATATATCTAGTTGTCAACATGCCTGGCTTATGGTTATTATGTAAGTTTAAGCGACACACAATAATTATATCGTTATATTGTTAGTCGAACTAATCGTTCAAATGTGGGGGGGTGGGGGGGGGGGGGGGAGAGAGAGAGAGAGGAGAGAGAGAGAGAGAGAGATAGAGAGAGAAGAGAGAGAGAGAAACCAACCCATTAAAAAATACTTATGAAATTTTGTCATTTAGATGAATAAGACGCTATTTGAGATAAGACAATTATTTAATGTAGAAATGATAGCATCACAGAAAAAAGATAACCCTTATCTTGACTCATTTTAGCAGCCATTAATTGATGATAATTGTTCAAAATTATATTATTTCCATCGGGTATGAAAACTCTAAAATAGGAAAAAACACTGCATTTACAATAACTTGTGATATAATAATAAATTTTACGTCAAATCGATGTAGATAGACGTCTAACACGAATTTCCTTTTTCTTTTTTCTTGATCAAGAATGCATGAAAACAACCTCCAGTGACGTAGTAATAATTACTTGTAATCTAATATTTTGTCTTGATAATTATGCTATCAAAAACAAGGAAATGGCGGAGATTATAAATCAGTCCTAGAATTCTGTCTTACTCTGGGAAAAAAGGTATTTAAAATTTTGGCAACGTCCGACAAACATCCATCTATAAAAAAAGCCACAATATTTGCGAAAACTATAAAAACTGAGACCTTACCTCTCAAACTTGGGACTTCGCCTTTAAAACGTAGGACTTCGCCACTAAACATGGGCCTTCGCCTCTCAAACCTGGGACTTTGCTTCTAAAACATGGAACTTCGCCAAGATGGGGACAATTTTTTCGATCGATTTTTGAAGGAGGTGGCCCAAATGTTAAATACGCCTTTTTCTAGAGTGCGGCAGAATTAACCTGACTGGCAAATTGGTAACCCGCGATTGCGCTTGTGTTATTAGAAATAACCCTGACGCTATAAAGTAATTGTTATTATTCCCGGTTGTCTTGGGGATATGAATTAACCACTCGCTGAAGCGGAAATAATACTTGCATGTCGCGGCATGCGCAGAAGATGTTTATTCTAGACTCCTTGGCCGTGCTATGCAAACCCTTACATTGGTTTTGTAGCATTGTTAATTGATGCTTTCACCTCTAACGACGCATACTATTTGGCAAGTTGATAACCCAAATTGTTTTGTGGTTCATAGCTGTTCTGTAATCGAAATATTCTCAAACCAACACATTACACCAGTGTTTTAAAAATCTCATAATTGTGTTTGATTATCAGTGCTGCCAATATGTACATGTTGACCTCAAACAATCACTATCATAAAAAAAAAAAAACAGTTTTACTTCTTTGATGTTCATAGATGTAACTGAATCAACAAAAAGTTAAGAATTAATAAAACACATGGCAATTTTAAGAAATAATTTTGAAATAATTTCAGAGCATGGTAGAGCTGTCCTGTCGATATTAACAATAATGTCGGATTTAATAATAATATAATAACCTGCCTGTTTTGTGTCATGCATTGTTCCTTTAATATGGATTTGGCATTTTAGAGCAATGCATTTTTTATCTCCTTCTAGAGGGATCGTGATGTCTGAGTTATAATCTTTAATGGCGATTTTTCCAAATATTTTGGCGAAAGGTTTCAAAAACTCATGTAATCGCTATTTTTTATAATATTTCACGACTTTGTTAGTTGCGCTCCTTGAAGAAAATTGTCATCATTGATAAACTCAACACGAGCAACCACCAGAGGAATTTCACATTGCTATCAACATAGTTTCATTTACTGTTATTTAGATTGTTTAAAGTACCTACCTTAAATTCTTGCTTAAACTCACCATTTCTTCTTTAAATGCCATGTGTTCTAAAAGTGCCCCATTATCACTCGACGCATTTTGACTTGTGCGGTTTTTGGGGGTCTTGTGGAAATGCCTCGTTTTCGGACCCGGAAGGCCCCTGGGGTTCAAACCTCCGTCGGTGCATAGTTGAGCCCTTTGGGAAAAAGGGAAACCTTTACTCACATTCTCTCACCGTACCCAGGTTTTAAAATAAAGTCCCTCCCCGTTAACAGCTTTTGTCT
>NW_027628664.1:0-3753 GCF_034508935.2 Berghia stephanieae | reverse complement strand
TCTTCGAATTTTTGTTGAAAACCCTTTTTTTGGGAACTTTTTCTTTTTCAAAAGGGTTGAAAAAAAAATTTGGGGTTTTTACAGTTTTTGATTTTTGGGGGTTTTTTTCGGTAAATTTACTTTTTTAAAATTTCCGGGTTTTTTCCCCAACATATGAAAAATCATCGTTTTTTTGGCATAAAGGCCGTTTGGGCTTTTTTCGAGATTCAAAATTTTAAAAAAGTAAATTTTTGGATTTCCCTTTTTTTCTTTTTTTTAAACTTTTTTTTTTTTTGGGGGGGGGGGGGGGGGGGGAATTTACGTTTTTTTAAAATTTCCATTTTTGGGACAATCAAATAAAATTTTAAAATTTTTTGCTTGAAATAGTCCTTTGAGCTTTCGGGTTTTACAATGAAAAATTTTTAAAAATTTTTTTTTAAAATTTTGACCCGGTTTAGGGTGAAATTTTACATTTTTAAAAATTTCCGTTTTTGAAAATCTGATAAATCTTCAAAATTTTTGCAGGGAAAATTTTTTTTGGAACGTTTTTTCGAGTTTCAAAAAAAATTTTGAAAAAAAATTTAATTTAGGGAGTTTACAGATTTTTGTTTTTTTTTAAACCGTTTTTTTCGGTGAAATTTGACGATTTTTTCAAATTTCCGATTTTCAACAGTTTTAAAAAATCACAAATTTTTTCCCTGAAAGATTCCGTTTGACATTTTTGGGGTTTTTTCACAATTTTAGAAAGTAGAATTTTAATTTCCAATTTTTTTTTTTTAGTTTTTTTTTTTTGGGGGGGGGGGGGGGGGGGGGGGGGGGGGGGGTTTGACTTTTTTTTAAAATTTTCCCATTTTCGACAATTATGAAATCTTAAAATTTTTTGGGGTTAAAAATGGGCATTTTTGACATCTTCAGAGTTTTACAAATCAAAAAAAAATTTTTAAAAATTTTTTTTTTTTTTTCGTTTTTTCCACGTTTTTTTGGTAAAATTTAATGACGATTTTTTAAAATTTTCCCAATTTTCGACAATCTGATGAAATCTTCGAATTTTTCCCAAAAAGCGTTTTTTAAACGTTTCGAGTTTCAAAATGTTGAAAAATAAAAATTTAAAGTTTACAGATTTTTTTTTTTTTCATTTTTTTTGGGGGTTTTAAAAATTTGTCGATTTTTTCAAATTTCCGAGTTTTCAACTGTCTTATGACAACATCATCGATTTTTGCTTGAAAGAGTCCGTTTTGAGCATTCTTCGAGATTACATTTTTAGAAAGTTAGAATATGGAGTTTCAAAGATTTTTCCATTTTTTTTTCACGTTTTTTTTTTTTTAGGGGGGATGGGGGGGAATTTCCCGATTTTTCAAATCTCCTGAGTTTTCGACAATCTGATGGAAATTCTTCATAATTTTTGCTTGAAAATAGTCAACTTTGAGCATCTTCAGAGTTTTACAATAATCAAAAATTTAAAATTTTGGAATTATTGTTTGAATTTTTCGATTTTTCCTCGTTTTCTGGTGAAATTTTTGACGATTTTTTTCAAATTTCCGTATTTCGACAATCTGTTGAAATCTTCGTATTTTGCATGGAAAGAGTCGTATTTTGAACGTTCTTTCGTGTTTCAAATGTTGAAAAATAATAATTTAGGAATTTACGTTTTTTGATTTTTTTCACGTTTTTTTTTCGTGTTGAATTTGCACGATTTTTTCAAAAATTTCCGAGTTTCACGTTATGACAAAAATCATCGAATTTTTTGCATGAAAGAGTCCGTTTTGAGCACTCTTTGAGATTCACAATGTTAGAAAGTTAGAATTTTTGTGTTTCCAGATTTTCTTCTTTTTTTCACGTTTTTGTTTTTTGAAGAGGGGGGGGGGGGGGGGTTGACGATTTATTAAAATTTCCGAGATTTCGACAATCTGATGAAATCTTCAAATTTTTGCTTGAAATAGTCGACTTTTAGCATCTTCAGAATTTTACAATGATCAAAAAGTGAAATTTTGGATTTTTGAATTTTTAGATTTTTCCACGTTTCATGGTGAAATTATGACGATTTTTTCAAATTTCCGAATATTTGACAATCTGATGAAAATCTTTCGAATTTTTGCATGAATGAGGCGATTTTGAACGTTCTTTCGAGTTTCACAATGTTGAAAAATAATAATTTAGGAGTTTACAGATTTTTGTTTTTTTCACTTTTTTTTTTCGGTGAAATTTTGCGATTTTTTCAATTTTGAGTTTTCAACGTATGACAAAATCATCAAATTTTTTGCATAAAAGAGTCCGTTTTGAGTCTTTCGAGTTCCCAAAATGTTTAGAAAGTAGAATTATGGATTTTCCCCAATTTTTTTTTTTTTTCACGTTTTTTTTTTTTTAGGGGGGGGGGGGGGGGGGGTTTGCGTTTTTTTCAAATTCCCGGTTTTTCGAAAATCTGTGAAATCTTCTTTTTTTTTGTTGAAATAGTCATTTGGCTTCTTCGAGTTTTACAATATAAAAAATTAAAAAATTTTGGATTTTTGAATTTTTCGTTTTTTCCATTTTTTGGTAAAAATTATGACGATTTTTAAAATTTCCAAATTTTTGCATTTGATGAATCTCAAATTTTTTGCATGAAAGGCGATTTTAAAAGTCTTTCGAGTTTCACAATGTTGAAAAATAATAATTTGGGGATTTTACAGATTTTTGATTTTTTTCACGTTTTTTTCCCGGTGAAATTTGAGTTTTTTTTAAAATTTCCGAGTTTTCAACAGTATGACAAAATCATCGAATTTTTGCATAAAAGAGTCCTTTTGAGCTCTTTCGGATTCCCCAAATTTTAGAAAGTAGAATTTTTGGAGTTTCCAAAGATTTTTCATTTTTTTCACGTTTTTTTTTTTAGGGGGGGGGGGGGGGGGGGGGGGGGGAATTTGACGATTTTTTCAATTTTCGATTTTGCAATCTGATGAAACTTAAAATTTTTGCTTTGAAATAGTCACTTTGGCATTTCAGATTTTACAATAATAAAAAATTTAAAAATTTTTGGGTTTTTGAAAATTTTTAAATTTTTCCCACGTTTTATGGTGAAATTTGACGATTTTTTCAAATTTCCAAAATTTTGACAATCTGATAAAAATTCGAATTTTTGATGAAAGAGTCGATTTTGAACGTTTTTCGAGTTTCACAATGTTGAAAATAATAATTTAGGAGTTTACAGTTTTTTTGATTTTTTTCACGTTTTTTTTCGGTGAAATTTGACGATTTTTTCAAATTTCATTTTTTCAACAGTTTTGAAAAAATCATCGGAATTTTTGCATGAAAGGCCGTTTTGGATCTTTCGAGTTCACAATTTTTAAAAAGTAGAAATTTTGGAGTTTCCAATTTTTTTCATTTTTTCCGTTTTTTTTTTGGGGGGGGGGGGGGGGGGGGTTTGACGTTTTTTTTAAAAATTTCCGGTTTCGACAATCTGAGAAATCTTCAATTTTTTGTTTTGAAAAGTCAACTTTGGCCTTCAGAGTTTTACAATAATAAAAAATTTAAAATTTTGGATTTTTGAATTTTTCGATTTTTCCCACGTTTTATGGTAAAAATTTTGACGATTTTTTAAAAATTTTCCCAAATTTTCGCAATCTGAAAAATCTTCGAATTTTGAATAAAAGAGTCGATTTTGAACGTCTTTCGAGTTTCACAAGTTAAAAAAATAAAAATTTAGGGTTTCAGATTTTTGATTTTTTTCCTTTTTTTTTCGGTGAAATTGACGTTTTTCAAATTTCCGAGTTTTCAAAGTATGAAAAAAATCATCGATTTTTG
>NW_027628662.1:0-3761 GCF_034508935.2 Berghia stephanieae | reverse complement strand
AATTTTAATTTAAAATTAAATTTTAATGCTTTTTAGGCCCCCCTTTTAACAGGTCAACCTTTAAATGATTAAAAAAAAATTTAAAATTTAAAAAATTTTGGGGAAAAAACTAAAAAATTTTAAAAAAAAAAAAATTTAAAATAGTTTTTTTTTAAAACTTTTGCTTAAAACGGGGTTTTTTAAAAAAAATTTTCCAAGAAAAACTTTTTTTTTTAAAAAAAAGGGGAAAAAATCCCCCCCAAAAAATTAAAATTTTAATTTTTAAAAAAATTTATTTTTAAAAAATGAAAAAAATTTCTGATAATTTCTAAAAAGGGTTTTTTTTTAAAAAAAATCTTTTATTGGGGGTTTTCCCCCTTTAAATTTTGTACAAAGAAAAAAGGGAAAAAATTTTTTTCCACAGGGGCTAAAAAAAAGGGAATTGTAGGGTTTTTTTTGTATCAAAAGTTGGCGCTTTTTTTAAAGGGGGTTTTAAAAATTTTTTTTTACTTTCCCCAAAATTTGGGTTTTAGTAAAAAAATTTAATTAAAATTTTGTTCTTTAAAAAAAAATTTTTAAATTTTGTTTTTTTTTTTTCATTTCTAGGGTAATACTTTAGATTGTATGGGGTTAATAACATGGCTTGTAATGGAAAAGATTTTTACAAGGTTGACGAAGGTTTTTTTGCTTATTTGAAAATTCTATTAAATTTTTCGAGAGTAATAGGTGATTTATTTTGCCTTTTTAAAGGTAAGGCCTTCCAAAAATTTAAAAATGTCATTTTATTTTCTTTTAATTTTAACTTAGGGGGTACATCCAAGATTTTTCAAATTAAAAACAGCTCGTACTTCTTGATTAAGACCTGTAATTATAAGGGGTGCTGAATCAAAAATTGGGTATATCTGCATAAAATGATAACTCAGATTGAATTGGAATCAAACTAAAAAAAAGGGGCTGCATATAACATAAAAAGACGGGCCAAGAACGGCCTTGTGGCACCCCAAAATTTAAGAAACTTGTTTGACTGAACACCATTCCTACGAAAATTTGCCATCGATCCTGAAAATAGATTTAAACCTTTTTAAGGGCAATTCCTTTTTCCCCAAACTTTATTTTCTGTCTTCTTAAAAAATGTCAGGGTCAAGGGCCCGGCGAAAGATCTAAAAGGCATAATACATTGATATTGTTAGCATCAGCATTACATAAAAGTCATTTAAAAATTTTTAAAAAGCGCCGTTCAGTCGTGTTTATGAAAGTTTTTTTTACAAAAAAAAGGGAAAATTTGATACAGAAACGATAATTGTTTAAAATATTGGGTCCAGTGTGGTTTTTTCAAAATGGGTTTTACGAGGGCATGTTAAAGCAAGATGGAACTTCGCCCGCAGTAGGATTTTTTATATTGGTAATGGATGGTAAAATGTACCGTGGCGGGGTGGTTGGAGGGAGCATCACCCTTGAATCATATTTCCTAATGTTTCGCATGGGGGGGTTCGCTCCGATAGTGATGTCGTTTCTTCTTTTCTTAAGCCTATCCCGCTTTTTTGGTTTGTGATTTTATTTTTTGAAGGGATATTATTTTTTCTGTAAATCTTTCTCCTGTTTGTTTTTGGTTATTTTTAAAATTTTTATGATTCTTTAGGTTATGATTTTGATTTACATTTGTCTATTTTTGTTGATTTGTTGTTTTTTTGTTTCAGGGGTCTCTCATTAACCCTCAATTGTTTTGGGAAGAGACCTAAAGCAACAAACAAACAAACAAATGTATCCGATGGGCTGGCCAAAAGCGTGCTGTGGGGATCAAAGGTCGGGATTTAAGGGGGGCTTTTTTTCAACTCTTTTATGAAACTGGGTGAAACTGGTTGGATTTTTTATTGAAATGGTTCATGCCGGTTTAGTCTGAACGAATGTTAGGGATTTGTTTTTTTAAAAAGTTGACAATTTTTTGGGGAAAACCCTTTTGTTTGGTTGTAGGGGTAATAAACGTGCACTTCACGTCCAAGTAGATCATTGCAGTTTTTAAATTTTGTTTGCAAGATTTAGAATTTTCGAATTTTGAAAGAAAATAGTGGTCTTTGCCTTTTGTATTTTTGTTTCCAGGCACGAATGTGTTCTTGAATAAATTTACGATAATCGTAAGGCCTGTGTTTTCAGCGTCTTTTGCTCCCGAACTCGTTTTTGCTTTTTGAGTCCCACGTATCCACGGAGCATACTTTCCCTTTTGGTGACGGTCCTTGTTTTGAATGGCGCTTTTTGTCAGCTTTCGATGAGACAACTATTCCCCTGGTCTGGAAAATCATTGAATTTTTGATACGTTTTGTTTCTTTAATCTCCTTGAAAAATTTTCCAAATTAATTCTTTTGATGTTTCTGGTTGATTGGTGGGGTTTTTGGGATGGTTTTGAACGTCAAGTTGAAAAAAATAGGGGAGTGGTCCGAAAAGGGGAGACAATCGACGATGGCGTTGGTTGTTTGGGACGAATTTTCTAAAATTACCCAATTAAAATAGACCAGCGAGTGGTTGGCGCTTTTAGATCTGGCACTATGACTCGTGCAATTTAGCGGGGTCTGTGACGTTGGGAAAGTAAAAATTAAGGTCCCCGAGGACGGTGTGATGAAATTTTAATTCTCATTGTTTCATTCCTAAAATCAGGTAATTTTTTTTTGTTTTTCTTTTTTGTGGCGGTGGGTGATGCATTAAAAGTTGTATCTTGTATTCTAAAGGAAATCAAAAGATCAATGATTTCCCATTGTTTTGCAGCGCTTTTCGAGGATTTCCACATGTTTAGATCATTTTGTTTTAAAAAATAGCCAAGCCACCCCCCCCTGATCTTTCCTTAAATACACCCAAATTGGTACCCAGGGGTGGCATTGCCTTTTAAAACTGGGCATCTCCGCTGTGAGACCCATGTCTCTTATAAAATAAATGTATGACGAAATTCTTCCCCGTTAATAAATCGTTCATTTTTCTTCCGTTTTGTTACGGAGGCGTGCATTTAAAAAAGACCAAAAAAACAAGTAATTTTTGTCGTTCGTGAAAAGTTTTTTGGTCGGCACAGTTCAAGTGTTGGGGGTGGCGGGGGTTTGTGTGGGGGCGGGGGACGCGATTGCACCCTTGAAATGTTTTGTTGTTTTCCGTTTGCCACCCCGAGGCCCGTTTTATTAATATTATGAATAAAACGGATCAGGAGTTAAAAAATCACAAATGGATGACGTTGTTTAAGCCTTTTTCCCCCTCGAGGCCCGTTGTAAAAAATCGATGTTGAATAAAAGGTTTCACAATTCTTAAAATAATGGGTTTGGTGGGAAAACAGGCCAAAAAAAAGGTGAAAAAAAGGTAAAAGAGGGGGTGGGGCCCTTTTAAATGGCTGGTAAAAAAACTTTTAAAACCCTTTTTTCCATGATAAAATACCGAAAAATACATCAGTCCTTTGTTAAAAATTGAAAAAACTATAAAAAAAAAAACGTATGTTTTAACGAGACAAGGGTAAAAAAATCCAGGTATCAAAATGTGAAAAACAAAATAAAATTTAAAAAACACCAGAGCACCACCGACACGTCTTGCCCGTTAGGCGTGTTTCAATGTCTGGATGGACACAATGTATTGGGTTTGGGACTTTAGGTACTTTGATAGTGTGACTTGGGAAACTAATTGTTCCCTATTAAACTAAAATTTCCCCTTTTTATCTTTTTTTGGGGGCGTTAAATTTTTAATTCAGAACTTTTTACTATCCCGATTTCTTCCTTTTTACTGGGACGATATGCCTTAATGTTTTTCAAGGGTTT
>NW_027628661.1:0-3761 GCF_034508935.2 Berghia stephanieae | reverse complement strand
CGGTGCGGCGCGCCGGCGCGCCCGCGCCGTCGGGCGGGCGCGGCGCGGGGGCGGGCGCGCGCCCGCCCGCGCCGCGGTTGCGCTCGTGGGTCGCCGCGCGGCGCGCGGCGTCGGGCCGCCGCGCGTCGCGCCCCGGGCGGTTCGCCGTCGCGGTCGCGCCGTCGCGGGCTGGGCCGCGGGCCGGTCGGCGGCGGGGTCGCGCGGCGCGCGGGGCGCGTCGCGGTCGCGGTCGGGCGGCCCGCGCGGCGTCGGCGTCCGGGGCGCCGGCGGCGCCGTTCCCGCGTCGGGGCGCCGCGTCGGGGGCGCGCCGCGCGTCGGGGCGCCGGGCGCGGGGGCGTCGCGGCGGGCCGCGCGGGCGGCGCGCGGCCGCGTCGGTCGGCGCGCGGCGGGTCGTGGGTGGGGGCGCGTCGGCGCGCGCGGGGGTCGCCGTGGGCGCGGCGCGCGCGCGCCGCGCGCGGGTCGCGGTCGGACCCGGCGGGCGCGGTCGTCGCGCGGGCGTCGGGGGCCGCGCCGGCGTCGGCGTCGCGCGTCCGCGCGCCGGGTCGGGGTCCGGCGCGCGCGCGACGGCGGGCCGCGCGGGGTCGGCGGCGGGCGCGGTCGGCGGTCGCGGCGGCGCCGGGGCCGCGCGCGTCGCGCGCGGCCGGGCGGCGCGGCCGGGCCCCCGGCGGGGCGCGGGGGCGGGGGGGGGCGGGCGGCCGCGGGGGCGGGCCGCCGCGGGGTCGCGCGGGGCCCCGGGCCGGCGGGGGCCGCGGCGGGCGCGCGGGGCGGTGCGGCGCGCGGGCGGGGGCGAGCGGCGCCGCGGCGCGGCGCGTGGCGGGCCGCGCGGGGACGGCGCGCGGGGCGGGCGGCGGCGTCGCGGGCGCGCGCGGCGGGCGGCGGCGCGCGGGCGGCGCCGGCGCGCGGCGCGGCGGGGGGGGCGGCGCGCGCGCGGGTCGGGCCGGCGCGCGGCGGCGCCGGCGGGGCGCGCGGGGGCGCCGCGGGCGCGGCCGGCGCGGGGCGGCGCGCCGCGGGGGCGGCGCGCGCGCGGTCGCGGGCGGGCCGCGCGCGGGGCGCGGGCGCGCGGCGGCGGCGGGGCGGCGCGCGGGGCGGCGCCGGCGCGGCGGGCGCGGGCGGCCGTCGCGCGCGCCGGGGCGGGTGGCGCGCGGCGCGGCGGCGGCGGCGCCGGCGGGGCGCGCGCGGCGGTGCGCGGCGTCGCGGCGGGGCGCGGGGGTCGCGGCGGTCGCGCGGGTCGCGCGGGCCGCGCGCGGGGCGGGCGTCGGTCGCGGCGCGGGCGGCGGCGTCGGCGCGCGTGCGGCGGCGTCGCGCGGCGGCCGGGGGCGCGCGCGCGGCGGGTCGGGCGCGGGCGCGCGCGGCGGGCGCGCGGGCGCGCGCGTCGCGGGTCGCGGGTCGGCGGCGGGCGCGGCGCGGCGGCGCGCGGCGCCGCGGGGCGGGCGGCCGTCGCGGGTCGGCGGCGGCGGGGGCGGCGGCGCGGGCGGCGCGGGCGCGCGGTCGGTCGGCGGCGGCGCGGCGGGTCGTGCGGCGGCGCGGGGCGCGGCGGCGCCGCGGGGCGGGGGTCGGGCGCCGTGGGCCCGGGCGCGGGCGGGGGGGGGCGTGCGCGGCGGCGGGGGCGCGCGGCGCGGTCGCGCGCGCGGGCGCGCGCGGGGCGGGGGGCGGCGGCGGCGGGCGGCGTGGGGGGGCGTCGGGGGGCGGGGGGGGTCGGGGGGGGCGGGGGGGGGGGCGTCGGGCGCGGCGGGCGGGGGCGGGGCGGCGGCCGGGGGGGCGGGGGCGGCGGGCGGGGCGGGGGTGGGGCGGGGGCCCGCCGCGGGCGGGGCGGGGGGGGCGGGGCCGGCGGGGGGGGGGGGCGCGGGGGGTGCGGGAGCGGGGGGGCGGGCGGGGGGGCCGTCGCGGGGTGGGGGGGGCGGCGGCGGGGCGGGCGGCGGCGGTCGCGGGGGGGGCGGGGGCGGGCCGGGGCGCGGGCGGGCGCGCGGGGGGGGGGCCGCGCGGCGCGGGGGGCGGGGGGGGGGGCGGCGCGGGGTCGGCGGCGGGGGGGGGGCGTGCGGGGGGGGCGGGTGGGGCGGGGCGGGGGGGGGGGGGGGCGGCGGGCGCCGGGGGCCGGCGCGGGCGCGGGGGGGGGGGGCGTCGCGGGGCGGGGCGGGCGCGGGGCGGGGCGGGGGAGGGGGCGCGGGGGGGCGGGGCCGGGGCGGGGGTCGGGGCGCGGGGCGGCGGGGGCCCGCGCGCGGTCGGGGGGCGGCGAGTCGGGCGCGGGGGGGGCCGGGGGGCGGGGCGGGCGGGGCGGCAGGCGGCGGGCGGGGCGGGGGCGGGGTGGCGGGGGCGGCCGCGGTCGGCGAGGGGCGGCGGGGGGGGGGGCTGGGCGGCGGTCGCGGGGCGGGGGCGGGGGCGGCGCGGCGGCGCGGGGGCGCGGGGGGGCGGGGGCGGGGGGGGCGGCGGGGGGCGCGCGGGTCGGGCGCGTCGGCGCCGCGGGGGCGGGGGGCGCGCGCGGGGGCGGGGGGTCGGGCGGGGGGGGCGCGGGGCGCGGGGCGGCGCTCGGGGGGGGGGGGCGGGGGGGGCGCGCGGGGGCGGCGGCGGGGGCGGGGGGGGGCCGTGCGGGGGGCGGGCGGCGGGGCGCGGGCGGGGGGCGGCGGCGGGGGGGGGCGCGCGTCGGGTCGGCCGGGCGGGGCGCGGGGGGCCCGGGCGGGGGCGGCCGGGGGGTCGGGCGCGCGGGCGGCCGGCGCGGCGCGGCGGGGCGGCGGGCGGTCGGGGGCGGGGGGGGGCGGGCGGGGCGCGGGGGCGGGCCGCGGGGGCCCCGGGCGGCGGCGCGTGCGGGCCGGGGGTGGCGGCGGGGGGGGGGCGCGCGGGGGCGGGGCGCGGGGGGGCGCCGCCGGGGGGGCGGGGGGCGGGGGTCCGGCGGGCGCGCGGCGGGGGCGGCGGCGCGGGGCGGGGCGCGCGCGCCCCGGGGCGGGGCGGGGCCCGCGGGGGGCCGCGCGCCCCGGTTTCGGGGCGGCCGGGGGGCGGGCGCGCCCCCGGGGCGCCGGGGCCCGCGGGGCCCGGCGGGGGGGGCGCGCGCGCCGCGCCGCGTCCGGGGGCGGGCGGGCCCGGGGCGCCCCCGGTCGGGCCGGGCCCGCGGGGGCCCCCCCGGCGCGGCGGCGGGGGGGCCGCGCGCGCGCGGCGGGCGGCCGGGGGCCGGGGGGGCGCGCGCTCCCGGGCGGCGCGGCCCCCGCGCCCCGCGGGGCCCGCGGGCGGCCCCCGCGTCGCCGGGCGGGGCGCGGGGGGCCCGGCGGGGGCGGGGCCCGGGCCGGGCGGGCGGGGGGCCCCGGGGCCCCGCGTGGGGCCCCGCGCGCGGGGCGGCGGGGGCCGGCCCGCGCCGCGCGCGGGCGCGGGGGCCCGGGGCCCGGGGCCCCCGGGGGCCGCGCGCCCCCGGCGGGGCGGGGGGCCGCGGGGCGGGCCCCCCGGGGGGGGCGGGGCGGGCGCGCCGGGCGTCGGGCGGGGCGGCGCCCCGGGGCCGGTCCGAGGGCGCGCCGGCGCCGCGGGGCGGGGCGGGCGGCGCCGGGCGCGGCGCCGCCCCCCGCGGGCCGGCGCGCCCCGGCCGGGGCGGGGCCCCCGCCGGCGCGGCGCGGGGGCCGGGGGGGCCCCGGGGGCGGGCCCCCCGGGCCGGGCCCCGCCCCGCGGGGGGGCCCCCCGGCGCCCCCCGGGCCCCCCCGGCGCCGGCCGCGGCCCCCCGGGCCCCCCCCGCCCCGGGCGCCGCGGGGCCCCCGGGGGGCCCCGGGCCCCCCGGGGCCGGGGGC
>NW_027628660.1:0-3762 GCF_034508935.2 Berghia stephanieae | reverse complement strand
CAATCAAAAAAAAAAAGAAAAATGGAAATTATTTCCCATGCGACTTTTTTTTTTTGCGTCGGCGCTCTGAATCAAAAAAAAAAAAAAAAAAAGGAAGTATTCTCCCACTGGGGATTTATATTTCTGCACCCGCGTTTGAACAAAAAAAAAAAAAAATCAAAAGTTTCTCCGCGGACTTTTTTTTTTGCTTCCCCGATCGAAAAAAAAAAAAAAAAAAGGGAAAAGTATTCCCCCCTGCGGCTTTTTTTTCTGCAGTCCGGTCGAAACAAAAAAAAAAAAAGATAAAATGCAAAAGATTCTCCCATGGGGGATTTTTTATATTCCCTCCCCGCCTGAATCAAAAAAAAAAAAAAATTCGAAATTTTTTCCCCCCTGCGATTTTTTATTTCTGCGCCCGGCTCTGAAACGAAAAAAAAAAGTAAAATCCCCAAAAGTATTCTCCCACGGGATTTTTTAATTTCTGCAGCCCCTCTGAATCAAAAAAAATAAAAAAAAAAAGCAAAAGTATTCCCCCATGCGACTTTTTTTTTTTGCGTCCCCGCCTGAATCGAAAAAAAAAAAAAAATTCGAAGTATTCTCCACTGCGACTTTTTTTTCTGCAGTCCCGCTTAAATAAAAAAAAAAGAAAAAATGCAAAATTTCCCCCCATGCGGACTTTTTTTTCTCAGTCCGCTCTAACAAAAAAAAAAAGAAAAAATGCGAAAGTTTTCCCCCCATTTTGGGATTTTTTTTTTGCGTGCGCCTGAATAAAAAAAAAAAAAGGAAAAATGCAAAAGTATTTCCACAGCGGATTTTTATTTCGCAGCCCCGCCTGAAACAAAAAAAAAAAATAAATGCAAAGGATTTCCCCCACTGGGATTTTTTATTCGCTTCCGCGTTTGAAACAAAAAAAAAAAGAAAAAAAAAAAAAATAAAAAATGCGAAGTATTTACTGCGATTTTTCCACCGCGTAATCGAAAAAAAATTTTTCGAAATTTCCTCCCACCAAATTTTAAGTTCCCGCTTTTTTATATGGAAAAAAAAAAAAAAAAAGTATAAAAGGCGATTTTATCTGCAGCTTCTGAACGAAAAAAAAAAAAAAAGGAATTCAATGGGGAAATTTTCTTTTTATCTCCCCCCTTTAAAAAAAGAAAAAAATGGAAAGTATTCTCCCACTGCGACTTTTTTTTTCGTCGTGCCTGAAACGAAAAAAAAAAGAAAAATGCGAAAGTTTTCCCCTCTGCGACTTTTTTTCTGCAGTCCCGCTCTGAATCAAAAAAAAAAGAAAAATTGCGAAAGTATTCTCCCACTGCGGACTTTTATTTCTGCAGTCCCCGCCTGAAACGAAAAAAAAGAATAAAATGCAAAAGTATTTCCCACTGCGACTTTTTATTCTGCATTTCCGGCGCCCTGAATCGAAAAAAAAAAAAAGAAAAATGCGAAAGTTTTCTCCCACTGCGGACTTTATTTTGCGTCCGCGTTTTCTTAAAAAAAAAAGAAAAAAATGCGAAAGAAATTCTCCCACTGCCGGTTTTTTATTTGCAGTCCGCTCTGAACGAAAAAAAAAAAGAAAAATGCGAAAATTTCTCCCTGGGGATTTTTTTCTGCGGGCCCCGCTCTAATCAAAAAAAAAAAAAAAAATGCGAAGTATTCTCCCACTGGGGATTTTTAATTCTGCAGTCCGCGTCAAAACGAAAAAAAAAAAAAACAAAATTGGAATTCTCCCACTGGGATTTATATTTGCAGTCCTCTAACAAAAAAGATAAATAAAGATTCCCTGCATTTTAATTCAGTCCGTTGAAAAAAAAGGAAAATAAAAATATCCCCAGGGAAAATTCATCCCGCTCTAAAATTTTAAAAAGATAATGAAAAAAAAAAATCAGGTTTTATTCTGAATCGCTCGAAAAAAAAAAATTTAAAAAAAATCCCAGATTAATTTCGCCCCGCTTTTTTTTTCTGAAAAAAAAAAAAAAAAAAAGAAAAATGCGGGTATTCTCCACTGCGACTTTTTTAAAGCGTTTAAAAAAATAAATCCCGACTTAATGGGAAAAAAGTTAATCCGAAAGGTTTCCAATTATATTTTATTTGCATTCCCCTCTGAACTGAAAAAAAAAAAAAAAAGAAAAAGTATTCCCACTGCGACTTTTATTTCTGCATTCCGCGCTCTAATTTCGAAAAAAAAAGAAAAATGCAAATATTCTCCACTGCGGACTTTTTTTCTGCAGCCGCCTCTAATCAAAAAAAAAAAAAAAAATGCGAAAGTATTCTCCAACATCGGACTTTTATTTCGCAGTCGCCCTTGAATCAAAAAAAAAAAAAAGCAAAAAATTTCCCCTGATTTTATTCTCCAAATCCGGAATAAAAAAAAAAAAAATAAAAAATTATTCCAACATCCGACTTTTAATTTCGCACTGAAGAAAAAAAAAAAATGACAAATTTATTCCCACCCCGGACTTTTTTTAGAAAAAAGAAATAAAAACCATTTAAATGCGGACTTCCCAAAAAAAAAATTTTAAATTTCCCCCGCGCTTTAATTCGAAAAAATAAGAAAAAATCGAAAAAAATAAAAGACTTTTTCGCAGTTTTCTGAACTAAAAAAAAAAATCCAAAGGAAACAATGGGATTTAATACGCGGTTTTAATAAAAAAAAAAAAAAAATCGAAATTACCCCCGGACTTTTATTCCAGCCCCTCTGAAAAAAAAGAAAATGCAAAGTACTCCAATGGGGACTTTTTATTCTGCCAGTCCGCCCCTGAATCGAAAAAAAAAAAAAAATGGAAAGTATTCTCCCAGGGGCATTTTTCCCGCCCCCCCCCCCCAAAAAAAAAAAAAAAAAAAGGAAAATTTTTCCCCAGGGGTTTTTTTTTCTGCCCGGGCCTTAATCGAAAAAAAAAAGAAAAAAAAAAAGTTTTAAAGCAAATTTTTTTTCCCCCCGCTTAATAAAAAAAAAAAAAAAAAAACCCCAAAAAAAATTTTTTTTTGCGGCCCCCTCTCCCGAAAAAAAAAAAAAAAAAACCCCCCCGGGAAAATTTTTAAAAGGGGAAAATCGAAAAAAAAAAGGGGAAAAATAAATTTTCCATCGGACTTTTTTTTTCCAAAAAAAAAAAAAAAAAAAAAAAAAACAAATATTTAGGGGGGTTTTTTGACGGAAAAAAAAAGGGGAAAATCCCCGGTATTTCCCTGGGTTTTTTAAATTTCCGTCCCCCCCTGAAAAAAAAAAAAAAAAAAAAAAATTCCCCGGGGTTTTTTATTTTTTCCCCCCAATCAAAAAAAAAAAAAAGGGGGTTTTTTTCCCCCCCCTTTTTATTTTTTTTGGCTAAAAACAAAAAAAAAAAAAAAAAAAAGGGGTTTTTTTTAAAATTTTTTTCTGCGCCGCCCAATAAAAAAAAAAAAAAAAAAAAAAATTTTTGGGGATTTATTTCCCCCCCTTAAAAAAAAAAAAATCAAAAAAAAAAAGGGGTTTTATTTGCTCCCCCCCAAACGAAAAAAAAAAAATCAAAATAATCCCAAAAAAATTTTTTTTTTAGTCCCTCTAAAGAAAAAAAAAAAATAAAAATTTTCCCCCTCGGATTTAATTTTTGAGGGCTTGAAAAAAAAAAAAAAATGAAAAATAATTTCCCTGCTTTTTTTAAAAAAAGGATAAAAAAAAAAAAAATGCGAATTTTCCCCCCTGGATTTTTTTAAACCCCCAAACAAAAAAAAAAAAATGCAAAAATTTTCCCACTGCGGACTTTTTTTTGACCCGCCGAATCGAAAAAAAAAAAAAAAAAAAATTTTTTGGAC
>NW_027628659.1:0-3759 GCF_034508935.2 Berghia stephanieae | reverse complement strand
GGGAATTTTGACGATTTTTTTCAAATTTCGGGTTTTAACATTGAAAAATCTAATTTTTGCGAAAAGCCCCTTTGAGCATCTTTCGGTTTTCCAAATTTTTTTAAAAAAATTTTTTTGGGGTTTTAATTTTTTTTTTCCCGTTTTTTTTGGTTGGGGGAATTTGAGATTTTTTCAAATTTCCAAAATTTTCAAAATTGATGAAATTTTCAATTTTTGCTGAAAAGTCGTTTTTTAAAACTTTTTCGAGTTTAAAATTTTAAAAAAATTAAAATTTAAATTTTTTGATTTTTTTCAATTTTTTTTTCGTTAATTACGATTTTTTTAAATTTCCCGGGGTTTTAAACATTAGAAAATTCAAATTTTTTGCATAAAGAGTTTTTTGGCTCTTTCGGTTCACAATTTTTAAAAAAATAAAATTTGGAGTTTCAGATTTTTTTTTTTTCACGTTTTTTTTTGGGGGGGGGGGGGGAATTTTGACGTTTTTTTAAAATTCCCGAGTTTTCCCCCAAAATTGATAAATCTTAATTTTTTTTGGTTTGAATATCGACTTTGAGCATTTTCGGGTTTTTCCAATGATCAAAAATTAAAATTTTTGGTTTTTTGAATTTTTGTTTTTTCACTTTTTGGTGAAATTTTGCGTTTTTAAAAATTTCCCAAATTTCGCAACCTGTAAAAATTCGAATTTGCATGAAAGAGTCGATTTTAACGTCTTCGAGTTTCACAATGTTGAAAAATATAATTTAGGAGTTTACAGATTTTTGTTTTTTTTCATTTTTTTTTCGGTAAATTTGACGATTTTTCAAATTTCCGAGTTTCACCGTAGGGACAAAATAATCAAATTTTTGCAGAAAGGTCCTTTTGAGCATCTTTCGAGATTAAACAATGTTTAGAAAGTAGAATTTTGGAGTTTCCCAGATTTCATTTTTTCACGGTGTTTTTTAGGGGGGGGGGGGGATTGCGATTTTTTCAAATTTCCGAGTTTTCGACAATCTGCTGAAATCTTCAATTTTTGGCTTGAAATAGTCGACTTTGAGGATCTTTCAGGTTTTACAATGATTCAAAAATTAAATTTTGGATTTTTGAATTTTTCGATTTTTTCACGTTTCCCTATGGTGAAATTTTGACGATATTTTCAAATTTCCGAATTTTCGACAACCTGATGAAATCTTCGAAGATTTGCATGAAAGAGTCGATTTTGAAGTCTTTCGAGTTTAAACAATGTTGAAAAATGAAAATTTTAAGGAGTTTACAGATTTTGATTTTTTTCACTTTTTTTTTTCGGTTATATTTGACGATTTTTTTTTCAAATTTTCCGAGTTTTTTTAAACAGTTTGAAAAAATCATCGAATTTTTGCATGAAAGGTCCTTTTGAGCATCTTCGAGATTGACAATGTTTAGAAAGTAGAATTTTGGAGTTTCCAGATTATCATTTTTTTCACGTTTTTTTTTTTTAGGGGGGGGGGGGGGAATTTGACGATTTTTTCAAATTTCCGAGTTTTTATACAATCTGATGAAATCTTCAATTTTTTGCTTGAAATAGTCGACTTTGAGCATTTTCAGAGTTTTACAATGATCAAAAATTAAAATTTTGGATTTTTAAATTTTTAGATTTTTCCAACTTTTTTAGGGGAAAATAAAGACGATTTTTTCAAATTTCCCGAAATTTTCGACAATCTGATGAAACTTCGAAATTTTTGCATGAAAGAGTCGATTTTGAACGTCTTTCGAGTTTCACAATGTTGAAAATTAATAATTTAGAGTTTACAGATTTTTGATTTTTTTCACTTTATTTTTCGGTTAATTTGACGATTTTTTCAAATTTCCGAGTTTTTAACAGTATGAAAACATCATCGAAATTTTTGCATGAAAGAGTCCATTTTGGGCCTCTTTCGAGATTGACAATGTTTAGAAAGTAGAATTTTGGAGTTTCCAGATTAATCATTTTTTTTCACGTTTTTTTTTTTAGGGGGGGGGGGGGGAGGGGGGGGGGGGGGGGGGGGGGGGGGTTTTTTTTTTTTTTTTTTTTTTTTTTTTTTTTTTTTTTTTTTTTTTTTTTTTTTTTTTTTTTTTTTTTTTTTTTTAAAAAAAAATTTTTTTCAGTTTTTTGATTTTTTTACTTTTTTTGGTTTTTGCTTTTTTTAAATTTTCCAGTTTTAAAAAAAAATAAAAATTTTTTTTAAAAATTCTTTTCACTTAATTAATTTTAAAAAAGAAAATTTTAAATTTCCGATTTTTTTTTTTTTCTTTTTTTTTTTTGGGGGGGGGGGGGGGGGGGGGGGGGGGGGGCGATTTAAATTTTTAAAATTTTGGGTTTTTAAAATTTTTTTTTTTTTTCCTTAAAATAGTATTTAAATTTTTCAATTTCTTCAAAAATTAAATTTTTTTTTTGGGAAAATTTTTTTCCCGTTTTGGGAAAATTTTTTTTTCTTTTAAAAATTTTTGGGGTTTAAAAAATTTCAATTTTTCATTTTTTAAATTTAAATTTTTTGGGGGGGAAATTTAAAAAAATTTTTTTAATTTCCCTTTCGATTTTTTTAAAACTTTTTTTTCGGAAAACCGTTTTTTTAAAATTTTTGGGGGGTTTTTGTAAAAAAATAAAATTTTTGGAAAGGTTTTCCGGTGGTTTTTCCAATCCCCCAATTTTTAAAATTTTTTTATGGGTTTTCCGTTTTTTTTTTTTTTTTTGGGGGGGGGGGGGGGGGGGGGGGGGGGGGGGGGGGGGGGGGGAAAAAAAAAAAAGTTAAATAAAATTTAAATTTTGGGAAAAAATTTAAAAAAAAAATTTTTATTTTTTTTTTTTTTTTTTTTTTTTAAATTATTTTTTTTTTTTTTTAATTTTCAAAATTTTTGGGATTTTTTTTTTTTTTTTTTAATTTCGGTTTAAATTTTAAAAAAAAAAATTTTTTTTTTTTTAAATTTTTTTTTTTTTTATGAAAATTTTTTAATTTTTTTTGGGTTTTAGATAAAAACAATTTTTCTAAAATTTTTTTGGGGTTTGGGGAATTTGGATTTCCAATTTCTTTTTTTCACTTTTTTTTAGGGGGGGGGGAAATTTTTGGTTTTTTTTTTACAAAAACAAAAAATTTTTTTTTGGAAATATCGTTTTTCCCCCTTTTTTTTAAAAATTAAAATTTTTTTTTTAATTTTTTTCCATTTTTTTGGGAAAAAATTTTTTTAATTTTAAATTTCCTTTTTTTTCACAATGAAAATTTTTTGGTTTTTCAAAAAGGGATTTTAACCCCTTTTTTTCCAATTTGAAAATTAATTTGGGTTTTTAAAAAGGGGTTTTTTTTTTTTCATTTTTTGGGTTTATTTGACATTTTAAATTTGATTTTTCGTTGAAAATTAATTTTAATGAAGGTTTTTGGGAGTTTTACAATTTTAAAAAATTTTGGAGTTTAATAATCTTTTTTTTTTTTTTAGGGGGGGGGGGGGAATTTGACGTTTTTTAAATTTTTCCCATTTAAAATTTGTAAATTTCAATTTTTCTTTTTTATTTGAGATTTTTTTAAATTTTTTAAAAAAATTTTTGGTTTTTGAATTTAAATTTTTTCTTTTTAGGTGAAATTTTGACTTTTTTTTTCAAATTTATTTTAAAAATACACCAGAATTTTGGGGAAAAAATTTTTGGAAAATTTGGATTTTTCAATTTAAAATTTTTTTAAATTTTAAAATTTTTGGGTTTTTTTAAATTTTTTGATTTTTCCACTTTTTTATGGGGGTGGAATTTTGCCCGATTTTTTCAATTTCCGAGTTTTC
>NW_027628658.1:0-3768 GCF_034508935.2 Berghia stephanieae | reverse complement strand
TTTTTTCTGCAGTCCGCGCTCTGAATCGAAAAAAAAAAAAAAATGCGAAAGTATTCTCCCACTGCGGACTTTTTATTTCTGCAGTCCGCGCTCTGAATCGAAAAAAAAAAAAAAATGCGAAAGTATTCTCCCACTGCGGACTTTTTATTTCTGCAGTCCGCGCTCTGAATCGAAAAAAAAAAGAAAAAAATGCGAAAGTATTCTCCCACTGCGGACTTTATATTTTGCAGTCCGCGCTCTGAATCGAAAAAAAAAAAAAAAATGCGAAAGTATTCTCCCACTGCGGACTTTTTATTTCTGCAGTCCGCGCTCTGAATCGAAAAAAAAAAGAAAAAATGCGAAAGTATTCTCCACTGCGGACTTTTTATTTCTGCAGTCCCGCTCTGAATCAAAAAAAAAAGAAAAATGCGAAAGATTCTCCCACTGCGGACTTTTATTTCTGCAGTCCGCGCTCTGAATCGAAAAAAAAAAAGAAAAAATGCGAAAGTATTCTCCCACTGCGGACTTTTATTTGCAGTCCGCGCTCTGAATCGAAAAAAAAAAAGAAAATGCGAAAGTATTCTCCCACTGCGGACTTTTTATTCTGCAGTCCCGCTCTGAAACGAAAAAAAAAAAAGGAATAAAATGCGAAAGTATTCTCCCACTGCGGACTTTTTATTTCTGCAGCCGCTCTGAATCGAAAAAAAAAAGAAAAATGCGAAAGTATTCTCCCACTGCGGACTTTTTCTGCATCGCCTCTGAAAAAAAAAAATCGAAGATTCCCACTGCGACTTTTATTTGCAGTCGCGTCTGAATCGAAAAAAAAAAAAAAAATGCGAAAGTATTCTCCCACTGCGACTTTTTATTTCTGCAGTCGGCTCTGAATACGAAAAAAAAAAGAAAAATGCGAAAGTATTCTCCACTGCGACTTTATATTTTGCAGTCCGCGCTCTGAAACGAAAAAAAAAAAAAAAAATGCGAAAGTATTCTCCACTCGGACTTTTTATCTGCAGTCCGCGCTCTGAATCAAAAAAAAAAAACAGAAAAGCGATATTCTCCCACTGCGGACTTTTTATTATCTGCAGTCGGCGCTCTGAATCGAAAAAAAAAAAGAAAAAATGCGAAAGTATTCTCCACTGCGGACTTTTTATTTCTGCAGTCTCCGCTCTGAAACGAAAAAAAAAAAAATGCGAAAGTATTCTCCCACTGCGGACTTTTATATTTCTGCAGTCCGCGCTCTGAATCGAAAAAAAAAAAGAAAAATGCGAAAGTATTCTCCCACTGCGGACTTTTTTTTGCAGTCGGCGCTCTGAATCGAAAAAAAAAAAAGAAAAATGCGAAAGTATTCTCCCACTGCGGACTTTTTATTTCTGCAGTCCCGTCTGAAACGAAAAAAAAATATAAAATGCGGAAGTATTCTCCCACTCGGACTTTTTATCTGCAGTCCGCGCTCTGAATCGAAAAAAAAAAAGAAAATTGCGAAAGTATTCTCCCACTGCGGACTTTTATTTCTGCAGTCCGCGCTCTGAACGAAAAAAAAAAAGATAAAATGCGAAGTATTCTCCCACTGCGGACTTTTATATTCTGCAGTCCGCGCTCTGAATCGAAAAAAAAGAAGAAAAATGCGAAAGTATTCTCCCACTGCGGACTTTTTATTCTGCAGTCGCGCTCTGAATCGAAAAAAAAAAAAAAAAAATGCGAAGTATTCTCCCACTGCGGACTTTTTATTTCTGCAGTCCCGCTCTGAATCGAAAAAAAAAAAAGAAAAAATGCGAAAGTATTCTCCCACTGGGACTTTTTATTTCTGCAGTCCGCGCTCTGAATCGAAAAAAAAAAATAAATGCGAAAGTATTCTCCCAGCTGCGGACTTTATATTTCTGCAGTCCGCGCTCTGAATCAAAAAAAAAAAAAAAAAAATTCGAAAGTATTCTCCCACTGCGGACTTTTTTTTATGCGTCGCGCTCTGAATCGAAAAAAAAAAAAGAAAAATGCGAAAGTATTCTCCACTGCGGACTTTTATTCTGCAGTCCCCGCTCTGAACGAAAAAAAAAAAGATAAATGCGAAAGTATTCTCCCACTGCGGACTTTTATATCTGCAGTCCGCGCTCTGAATCGAAAAAAAAAAAGAAAAATGCGAAAGTATTCTCCCACTGCGGACTTTAAATTTCTGCAGTCGCGCTCTGAATCGAAAAAAAAAGAAAAATGCGAAAGTATTCTCCCACTGCGGACTTTTTATTCTGCAGTCCGCGCTCTGAATCGAAAAAAAAAAAAGAAAAATGCGAAAGTATTCTCCCACTGCGGACTTATATTTCTGCAGTCCGCGTCTGAACGAAAAAAAAAAAAAATGCGAAAGATTCTCCCACTGCGGACTTTTTATATCTGCAGTCCCCTCTGAATCAAAAAAAAATGCGAAAGTATTCTCCCACTGCCGACTTTTTATTCTGCAGTCCGCGTCTGAATCGAAAAAAAAAGAAAAATGCGAAAGTATTCTCCACTTCGGACTTTTTATTCTGCAGTCCGCCTCTGAATCAAAAAAAAAAAGAAAAAAATGCGAAAGTATTCTCCCACTGCGGACTTTTTATTTCTGCAGTCCGCGCTCTAATCGAAAAAAAAAAAAGAAAAAATGCGAAAGTATTCTCCACTGCGACTTTTTTCTGCAGTCCGCGCTCTGATCGAAAAAAAAAAAAAAAAAAATGCGAAAGTATTCTCCACTGGACTTTTTATTTCTGCATCCGCGCTCTGAACAAAAAAAAAAAAATAAATGAAAGTATTCTCCCACTGCGGACTTTTTATTTCTGAGTCCGCGCTCTATGAAAAAAAAAAAAAAAAAAAAATGCAAAGTATTCTCCCACTGCGACTTTTTATTCTGCAGTCCGCGCTCTGAATCGAAAAAAAAGAAAAAATGAGAAAGTATTCTCCACACCGGACTTTATATTTCTGCAGTCCGCGCTCTGAAACAAAAAAAAAAAAAATGCGAAAGTATTCTCCCTGCGACTTTTTATTTGCTGTCGCGCTCTGAATCGAAAAAAAAAAGATAAAATGCGAAAGATTCTCCACTGCGACTTTTTATTTGCAGTCCGCGCTCTGAATCGAAAAAAAAAAAAATGGAAAGTATTCTCCCACTGCGGACTTTTATTCTGCAGTCGGCTCTGAACGAAAAAAAAAAAAAAAATGCAAAGTATTCTCCCACTGCGGACTTTTTATTTCTGCAGTCCGCGCTCTGAATCGAAAAAAAAAAGATAAAATGCGAAAGTATTCTCCCACTGCGGACTTTTTATTTCTGCAGTCCGCGCTCTGAAACTAAAAAAAAAAAGAAAAAATGCGAAAGTATTCTCCCACTGCGGACTTTTTATTCTGCAGTCCGCGCTCTGAAACAAAAAAAAAAAATAAAATGCGAAAGTATTCTCCCACTGCGGACTTTTTTTTCTGCAGTCCGCGCTCTGAATCGAAAAAAAAAAAAAAAATGCGAAAGTATTCTCCCACTGCGGACTTTTTATATTCTGCAGTCCGCGCTCTGAATCAAAAAAAAAAAGAAAAATGCGAAAGTATTCTCCCACTGCGGACTTTTATATTTCTGCAGTCCCGCTCTGAATCGAAAAAAAATGAAAAAATGCGAAAGTATTCTCCCTCTGCGGACTTTTTATTTCTGCAGTCCGCGCTCTGAATCGAAAAAAAAGGAAAAATGCGAAAGTATTCTCCCACTGCGGACTTTATATTTCTGCATTCCCCGCTCTGAATCGAAAAAAAAAAAGAAAAAATGCGAAAGTATTCTCCCACTGCGGACTTTAT
>NW_027628657.1:0-3764 GCF_034508935.2 Berghia stephanieae | reverse complement strand
GGGAATTTGAAAATTTTAAAAATTTCCGATTTTTTGAAAATCTGATGAAACCCTTAAAATTTTTTGCTTGAAATAGTCGACTTTGAGCTCTTCAGAGTTTTACAATGATCAAAATTAAATTTTGGATTTTTAATTTTCGTTTTTTTTTATGGGGGGGATTTTTTCAAATTCCGAGTTTACATGATAAATTCAATTTTGCTGAAAAGCCTTTCATTTTTCGAGTTACATGTCAAATAAATTTGGATTTAATTTATTTTTCACGTTTTTTTGGGGGGGATAATTCCTTTAAATATGATTTACATTGATGAAACTCAATTTGGAATTCGTTAATTCAGAGTTTAAATTAAATTAAATTTATTTTTAATTCTTTTTCCGTTTGGGAACCCCACCCCAACATAGGGGAAAATTTTGAATTTCAAAACAGTATTTGCATCTTGAATTCAATTTCGAAAAATTTTGGATTTCGATTTTCTTTTCATTTTTTTTGGGGGGGTGGGGGGGGAATTGACGTTTTCAAATTTCCTTTTTCAACAGAATTAAATTTCTGAATTCGAAGCATTTAGATTTTAATATCAAAATAAATTTGATTTAATTTTATTTTCAGTTTTTTTTGGAAAGGCAACAAATTAAATATCGATTTTTAACATAATTTTAATTTTCGAAAATTTCAAATGAATTTAGTTTCAATTTCATTTTTTTATTTTTTGGGGGGAGGGGAAATTGACTTTTCAATTCCGATTTTCAACGATGAATCTCAATTTTGCTGAATGTATTTGAGCTCTTGGTTTACAAGATCAAAATAAATTTTTTTTTTAAATTTCATTTTCCCTTTTTTTTGGAATTTTTCATTTCATTTAAATTGTAAATCTAAATTTTCTAAATCCTTTTGAATTTCGATTACATTTCAAAATTAATTTATTTAATTTTATTTTATTTTTTTTGGGGAGGGGGGGAATTGACATTTTCAATTCGATTTTCATTGATAAATCAATTTTGCTGAAAAGTTTTTGAGCATTTAAATTACTGTCAAAATAAATTGATTTTTAATTTTCGTTTTTTTTTTGGGGGGGATTTTTAAATTCCGAGTTTAAATTGATAAATCTCAATTTTGCTAAAAGTCATTGAGCATCTTTGGTTACAATGTCAAATAAATTTTGATTTAATTTTATTTTTTACTTTTTTTTTGGGGGGGGGAAATTTTTCAATTTCCGAGTTTTGAAATCATAATCTAAATTTTGAAATTCGATTACATTCAAGTTTTTTTTTTTTAAAATTTTAAAATTTTGGGGGTTTGAATTTCACCCAGGTGAATTTGACGATTTTTTCAAATTCCGAGTTTTCACATATGAAAAATCATCGATTTTTCCCCCCCCCCTGCATCTTTGAATTTCAGTTCAAAGTTAGAATTGATTTGATTTCATTTTTCATTTTTTTAGCCGGGGGGGGGGAGGGGAAATTGATTTTAAATATCATTTTGAAATCGATAATCTTCAATTTTCGAAAATAATTTGTTTAATTTTCAATTCAAATTAAATTGATTTTTGAATTTTATTTTCCCACTTTTATGTAATTTTGATTTTAATTCGATTTCACTTAATAAATTCGACTTTGAAAAATCCATTTTAATTTCAGTTCTTTGGGAAAGGATTTTGATTTCATTTTTACGTTTTTTTTTGGGGGGCAAAGGGAAATGACTTTCAATTCGAGTTTACATGATAAATTAAATTTTTGTTGAAAATCGATTTAGTTTGATTTTCATTAAATTAATTTAATTTGAAATTTCATTTTCATTTTAAAGTATTTTGACTTTTTTCAATTCGTTTAAATAGAAAAATAAATTTGATCATTTTCTTTTCCTTTTTTGTTCGAAGGGGGGATTCGATTTTATTTTTTCACTTTTTTTTTTTGGGGGGGGGAAAATGCTTTTAAATTCAGGTTTACAATGATAAAATAAATTTTGTTGAATTTTTGATTTCAGTTTACAATAAAAAATTAAATTTGGTTTAATTGTTTTTCACGTTTTTGTGAAAAGAATTTTAAATTTCCCGAGTTTCACAATGTAAAATTGAATTTGATAATCTTTTCATTTCTTTGGAGGAATTTGGATTTAGTTTTTAATTTTGTTTTTTTGGGGGGAAAAGGGGGGGAAATTGCATTTTTCGGTTTTACAATCATAAATTAAATTTATTTGAAATTCGTTTACTTTGATTTAAGATTTAAATTTGGATTTTAATTTAATTTCACGTTTTGTAAAAGCATTTTCAATTTCCGAGTTTCAATTAATAAATTGATTTCAAAAATTTTTTAGTTTTTGGGAAAGCGAATAAAAATTTGATTCGAAACCCCCCCCTTTTTGGGGAAGGGGATAATTTACTTTTAAATATCGATTTTGAAAATTGATAAATTAAATTTTTTAAAGGATTTGAATTTCGATTTTCATTAAAAAAATTTGATTTTTAATTTGATTTTCAGTTTTGAAATTAACATTTTCAATTCCGGTTTCCAATTAAAATAATTTGAGCAGATTTAATTTTCAGTTTTTTGAAGAGGGGGGGTTAATTTTTCATTTTTTCACTTTTTTCTTTTTTGCGGGGAGGGGGGAGGGGGGCATTTGACCATTTTCAATATCCGAGTTTTTGACAATCGATGAAATCTTCAAATTTTGCTTGAAATAGTCGACTTTCTTTGAGCATCTTCAGAGTTTTACAATGATAAAAAAATAAAATTTGGATTTTTGAAATTTTCGATTTTTCCACGTTTTATGGTGTTTTTTGGACGATTTTTTAAATTTTCCCGAGTTTTTCAAAAGTAGGATAAAATCATCAAAACTTTTGCATGAAACAGTCCATTTTGAGCCTTTTTCGAGATTCACAATGTTCAGAAAGTAGAATTTTGGAGTTTCCAGATTTTTCTTTTTTTTCACGTTTTCTTTTTGGGGGGGGGGGGGAGTGGGGGCAATTTGACCAATTTTCAAATATCCGATTTTTTGACAATCTGATGAAATCTTCAAATTTTTGCTTGAAATAGTCGACTTTGAGCATCTTCAAGTTTTACAATGATAAAAAATTAATTTTTGGTTTTTTGAAATTTTCGATTTTTCCACGTTTTATGGTGAATTTTTGACGATTTTTTAAATTTTTCCCGATTTTTTCAACAATGATAAAATATCAAAATTTTGCTTTAAACAGTCATTTTGGCATTTTCGAGATTCCAATGTCAGAAAGTGGGAATTTTTGGAGTTTCAGTTTTTTTTTTTTTTCACGTTTTTTTTTTTTTGGGGGGGGGGGGGGGGGGGGAAATTGAGGTTTTAAAATTTCCCGAGTTTTCGACATCGATGAAATCTTAAATTTTTTTAAATATCATTTTTGAGATTCAGGTTTTAAAAGACAAAAATTAAAATTTTGGGTTTTTTAAAAATTTTTCGTTTTTCCCGTTTTATGGTGAAATTATGCGATTTTTTAAAATTTCCGATTTTTTTAAAATAGATAAAAATTACTTTTTGCATGAAACTCCATTTTGAGATCTTTCGAGATTAAATTGTTAAAAAAGTAAATTTTGGATTTTCCCAGTTTTTTTTTTTTTACGTTTTCTTTTTTTGGGGGGGGAGGGGGGGAGGGGGGGCATTTGCCCTTTTCAAATACCCGGGTTTTTTTGACAATTGTGAAATTTCAAATTTTTGCTTGAAATGCCCACTTGAGCATTTTCAAGTTTTACAATGATCAAAAATTAAAAAATTTTGGATTTTTGAAATTTTTTCGAATTTT